>NC_143254.1:56202719-56354234 GCF_984573655.1 Nuphar pumila
CGATCCAAGATCTCAAAGGCCCAAATTAGGCTCTGACACGTGTCCCGAACTCTCGGATTTTTTTCAGACATAAAAAAAAATCAGAAAAATCTAAAAAAATCATTTTAAAAACTAGACATTCTCCCAAGTTCAGAACATCTTTCGGATCGAAAATCAGATCTCCCATGAGGGATATCTCTATTTTACAAGTCGGCACATGATTTTCAAAAACGTATCCCGGATAACAAAACTCGACTTGTCATTTTGAATGTTTACCGCAGTAAACAAATTCAAATGCCTCCGAATTTTTGACAAAATTTCAGGGACACCTAAGGGCGCATTTCGTTATTTTTTTGGGATTTTTAATAAAAAACAAATGCATGAAATGACATGTGGACTGACTGACAAAAACAGAGACCTACTGAAAATAAGCAGAATTGAAATAAAGGCTAAATTAATCCTAATTAATTCATGAAATATGCTAAATGAATGAAATAAAATGCCAATTAAACCTAGCTAACTATATGAATGTTAAAATCATCAAGGAAGCATAATGAAACATTTTTATATATGTCGTTTTATGAGAATAGCTCAATCCATCCCTCGGATGAGCTTTTTCTTCAAACGACTCCCGATTCGGATTATAGAATCACATCAAGGGGAAAAGAAGTGCACCTTGTTTCGTTACGCAGCGTAGGAGCTCTTGAAATGGGCAGCTATCACGAGCTTCCTTCGTCCTTCGCTCCAAGCTTCGGATGGTTTACAAAAATCGACCTCTGTTGGAATCGAATTCGCCACAGCACGAGCTCTACTCCACCTTTCTTCAATGAGCCAAAGGGGGCACGATTTCCAAAATTCAAAATCGGATTTTAAGAAGGCTAGGTCGGATTTTGCAGATTCACCAGAGTTCTCAAAAGATGGTCCCCCTAGGCTGGGCATGAACCCTTGTTTTTATAATTTTTCTGAAAAATTTTGAAATTCAAACAGGCTGGATCTGAGCCCTCCATGTGGCGCCATCTCAGGGGGTGCCATCTGGGGGTTTGAAATTCGAATTTGGCTTTTGCAGGGAGCCCTCAGGTGGCGCCACCTCAAAAGGCTATTTTTATTAAAAATAAAATAAAAATAAAATTTTGAAGCCAAGTGGGACTCTGGATTGGTGCCACCTCAAAAGGTGTTCTGAGGTGTAAAGTTGAAAGCAGTAGGAGCATGCCATGTGGCGCCATCTCTGGAGGTGCTTGACATGTGTCAGAGGGATAGGAGTGGAGGAAGCAGATTGTGCCACCTCAGAAGAATTCAAATTCTACTTTTCTGCAGGAAAGGAGAGGCTGACATGTGGCATTTCCTCAGAGTGGCTCCTACGATGCCATGTGGCAAGAGGGAGGGAAAGGGACACGTGGCACCATCTCAGACAAAATTGAAAAGGTGAAGTTCAGGATTTGCGCCACCTCAGTCTGGAGTTTGAATATTTGAATTCTAGCTTTCTCTAAAGGAGGCAGAAAGTGACATGTGTCACTTGCTTTTTCTGAAGAAAGCAGAGAATGACACGTGTCCCTTGCTTTTTCTGAGAAGAGCAAAGGGTGACATGTGTCACTTGCTTTTTCTGAGAAAAGCAGGGAGTGACATGTGTCTTCTACTTTTTCTAAAGGAAGCTGGAGATGACATGTGTCATCTACTTTTCTGAAAGAAGTAGGGAGAAGACATGTGTCCTCTACTTTTTCTGAAGGAGGTAGAAGGGGACATGTGTCACCTGCTTTTTCTGAAAGAAACAGAGAATGACACGTGGCAGAGGGGAGAAAAGGAGGGCCAAGCCATGTGGCGCCATCTCAGACAACATGGAAAAGGTAGAAGTTCAGGATCTGCGCCACCTATGAGGAGATTTGAACTTTTGAATTCTAGTTTTTCTGAATAAAGCAGGAAATGACACATGGCACTTGCTTTTTCTGAGGAAATGAGAGCTTGCCATGTGTCCTCTGCAGGAGACACTCCAGATGGCGCCACCTCAGAGGAGACAAGCCTACCTTTTTTGTAGGAATTTAGGAGTGACACATGTCTCCTACTTTTCTAAAAAAAAGTAGGAAGAAGACATGTGTCAGGCTACTTTTCTAGAAGGAAGGAGGGGTTGACACGTGTCCTCTGCAGGAGACACACTTCAAGTGGCGCCACCTCAGAGGAGACAAACTCCACTTTTTCTAGACAGGACAACCTATGACACTTGGCATCTTCTGGTAGTCTTTGAAATGACACATGGCGCAGGATGGATAGGGTGACACATGGCAGACAATTGGGATGACATGTGGCGGCTTCTGAAGGTAGCCCCACACTGACACTTGGCATGGAAATGGGAGGAGAGAGAAAAGACAAGTGGCACCAATCCAGAGGACAAGGCTCCTATATTTTTGGGTTTTTCAAAATTCAAATTTTCAAAAGAAAAGCTTGTGTGACACCACATCAGTGTGGGTCCCCCATTGCTTCTTTATTGAAATAAGGACAAGACAACAATTTCTTTTTGGAATTTTCATAAAATCTGGACTAATTGGTAAAACAGGAATTTTTGGAAAGAGTTGGCCCCTGTAGGGCAATTTTGTAAATGGAAGATATTTGAAATTGTCAAAAAGGGCAAAATCTGAGGTGAAGTGGCTGAAATCCATATTGAAAACTATCCAGATGGTTTTCCTGAGGAAATATTTTGAAATTCAGAGTCCTGGGGTAAAATGGGAAAAATTGATAATTTTAAAGACCCAGGGTTTTGAAATCAATTTTGAAAAGAGTTAAAATTCTAATCTGGATTGAAAATTTTGAAATCAAGAGTTCTGGACCTCGAAATGACATGCTGTGCAGTGCAGTGATTTGAAATGCTCATGCAATGATATGCAATGTCATGTCTTATGAAATGCAATCTTGAATCAAGACTTGAAGATGTCTGTCTCCTGTTAGGAATAAAATTTTGAACATCTGAGCTAAGAATAGAGAAATTTTGAGAGTTTCAGATGAAATTTAGACTTTTGCAAGGTCCGGGCTCAGAAAATGACCATTTTGCCCTCCAGCGATTTCAGAGGCTGGATGATGATGCTTGGTGGAAATGTTGGGGAGGTGAGTGAAAATTTGGGGTGTTTACATCAGGACTCTGACCCGGAGTCCTAGTCCAGTGAGGAGTCTGTTTTGAAGTCTGTTTTATTCCATTTTCATTTATTTTCATTTGTTTTTCAAAAATTAGGTCATTTTATAGAGTCCAGTTAATTCAGGACTCTATTTCAGAGTTCTGATTGAGTTGGGAGTCTAACCCTGACTGTATTTTCTGACTTGTTTTACCATTTTCGATGAAATCTTTTCAAAAACTCCTTCATTTGGCTTTTAAAATCCAAAATCTTAGAGTCCTAAGAGTTCAGGACTCTAACCCGGAGTTCCAGTTCGCTTGAGACTCTACTTTCAAAGCTTTGAATTTCAACTATTGATTTTAACCCCTTTTCAAAGCCATTTTCAATATTTATTTCAAATTTTTAAAACTCTGATGTGGGGTCCACTCAGTTGGAGCCATATCCAGAGGAGTTCTGACCCAGTTGGAACTCTATGCCATTTCAAAAACTTTTAATTCCATGTCTACTTTTGAATCTCTTTTGAAAAACCTCTCATTTTCAAGTTTTAAAATCGTTTTTGAAAATTCAAGTGGGGCCCACTCGGGGTGGCGCCACATTTGAAGAAGTCAAGGTTAGACTAGGGTTAGTCAATGTCCTAGTTAGGTTAGGGGTTTAGAGAAGTCAAAAACAATTTTGAAAATCCATTTTATTTAAGTTTTAAACCATTGGTTTTTAAAGGTTTTAAATTCAGGTTTTAAAAACCAAATGTGGGTCCATACTAGGTGGTGCCACATTTGGACTTTTTAGTGTTTAATTAGGTGTTAATTAAGGTTTATTTAGAGTTCATTTAGGGTTAGGAAACCACAAAAAATCGTCCTCTCTTGGTGGTTTTAAATAGAGTTTGAAAAAGTCAAAGTTAGGTATTAATTAGTCCTAATTACATGGGTTTTGAAAAACTATAAAAAGGGGTCTTTAGAGGGGAAAAAGGGAGATTTTTTTCTCTAAATTTTTCATGGATTCTCTCTCCTCTCCAGCACCTCTACCTTTCTCCATTGCAGCTGCAGCCCCAAGGTGAGTTATTTAATATTATTTTATTAGTTTTTATTAGTTTTTTATGATTTTTCAATAGATTTCACCATGGAAACTCTTGTGTTCATGGATTTAACCATGGATTTCATCCAAGAACCCCAAAATCAATTCAAGAAGATAATCTAACTCTATTCCATGCTGTTTTTCATGATTCTAATCCATTAGAATTGTTTATTGCATTATTTTTTATATTATTAACCAATAAAACATGTGATTTACCCTTTTAATGGGTTAAATCCATGCTTTTAAAGGTAACATCAAATTCCAGCCATTGATTCCCTGTATTTTATTTATTTATTTGTTTATTCATGTTTATTATACATTTTCCAGCATAGAAATAATTTTTATTTTACTGTTTTAGTGTTTATTTTATTGTTTTTCATTAGTTAATGCATGATTTCCTAAGTTTCTTAGATTTCTGTGTGTTTTTAAGTTTAGAACAAAAAAGAGCATGTTGTTTCGTATTGAAATATTCACTGTTAATTGCTGATTTGTTTATATGTGATACATGCATATGTAATTAAACTACTGTAAAAAAATCAGAGTTTTTGGGATTCGAAAACTCTGTCAAAAAATCAGACATCAAATCAGGTTTTTAAAGCTTTAAAATCGTTGTTAAAATCAAGAAGGTAACTTGCTGTTATGATATTTTTCTCATCCTATATCCGATTTGAGATATGTAAAGTGCCATGGATTTATATTAATTAGATCTATCTACTGTGAAATTTTGAGATTTTTTTATCTCTGTTTAGTATTTTTCCTCTGTCAGAGAATCTGATTTTAAATTTAAAACTCGTTAGGGTTTACCAAAACCCTAATTAGACTTGTGTTATTCATAGATCCCAAACCACAGATCCAATTCATGATCTGTAAAAAGTGAATATTGTTATTTTTCTGTCTACTTTTCACTGCTAGAATTTTAGAAATTTTTGAATAAGTTTGCTATTTATATCTGTATTTTCAATCTGAAGTAGCTGTTTTAATCCCTGTTAGGTTTGTTAGATTTTAGTTCAGATTGTCGGAAGGGTTTCTCCCTAACCGGAGATGATTTTTCCAATCTGTAAATTGAGAAATCTCTATTTTTTTTCCTAGTTTATCTCTATAAAAATTCAGAAGTTTTCATGGAGGATTGACCCCTGATTCGGGTCTAACTTTGAAACTGGTTTGTGACTTAGGTTAAAAATAGCTTATTTTAAGTTGTTAATGCAGTTTTTGGATTAAAATAATATCAAAAATTTAATTTTGAAATTCCAATCTGATTTTAGAGTTATAATAAGTGTCTGTGCCAATTTTTATGAAATTTAGAATTCATTTGATGTTTGAATACATCAAATTGCAAAACAGGGTACTTGAAAGATCCAAAAACACTGCCAAAATAAAAAATTTTGTGATATTTCTTGATTTTCGTGTATAAGTGCATGTTTTTAGGGTTTTTTCATGTTTATAATCATGTTAGGATGTTTCATGTTTGATTTTGTGTTTATTTCCACCATAAATCTCAAGTTTTATCAAAATCTATTTCAGAAAACCCTGATTTCAAGGCCATAGTCTTGCTATCAGGGGAAATTTGGTCATTTGACCTCAATTTCGAAATTCTAAACCCTAATTTTCATATTTTTAATCATGTCACATCATACTTAGTTCAATTTATTCTTATTTGGATTTTAAAACTTGCATTTTACAAAATATCTTTCTGAAAACCTTGATTTCAAGGCCATAGTCTTGCTATCAGGGGTATTTTGGTCATTTTGACCCCAAATTCGAAATTCCAAATTCTATTTTCATATTTATTCAATCTTATTTCATATTTTAGCATTTTGATTTAAGGGAATCATAGAAAAAGGCTTATATCTAGCAAAATCCAGTAATTTCTAGATATTACTGGATAAACCTAGAAAAGCCAATATATATTCACTAACCAAGCTTTCTAGTTTTGCAGGTACATTAAAGATTTTATTTTTCATGTATTTAAATTTCAATAGTGATGTAATTTGTAATTAAACTTTGGAATAAGAATTTAAATTTCAGCTTAGACTAGGATTGCATTGCATATAGTTTAATTCTGCAAATATTAAATGTATGATGAATGTATCATTCATGCACATTCTTTATAAATTCACTATGGTCTACACGAATGGCACATGCACTAGCTCTTATGGAGTTGACAAACTTGGTGGAATTTGTATTTATGGCCATAGTCAGAATACGAATGATACCTAGATTTGTAATCTTCGTATTAGCCACATTCAGCCTACACTCTTAGGCTAACTTCAAAATGCACTGCATTTCTCAAAAATACAAAAAGATTTTCTCAATTCCTCAAAATCAAGTATTTCAAATCCATATTCATTCAATTCATGCATTTGCAAATTTCAATTTTAATTCAGAAAAATCAGTTTTCTCAAATTTTTCTAAGTCTTATTCAAAAATTGATTTTCTCAAAATATTGATTTGCCAATGATATTTCAAGTATTTTCCAAGTTCCAAATTCGATTTTCTAAGTTATATTTTCAATTTCAAAGTTTGAATTCAAAGAAATCAAGTTCTCCAAAGTTATTTCACATTTCTCAGAATCAATTTTCACAAAATCCTTATATTTCTTCAGAAATCGATTTTCACTTTCTCAAATACAATATCTCAACCATGATTCACGATTTTCCAAGTGTTATATTTTTCAAGAATCTCCAAATATTTTCAAATCTCAAAGCAAACATCATGTTTTCAAATATGCATTTTCAGAAATTCATAGCACATGCCTGATTCTTTGTGCATTTAGGAATTAGAATATGGTTTAGACAGTTGAACAGAGCAAAGCAGTAGATTGATCATTGATTCAATTACCCCTGGTAAAGGCGCCAGGAACGGTTGAACCTCGTACCGACAGGCGAGTCCCATTCTTTGGAATTATCCCGCATTTTAAAACAGAGGCGAGTTATTTTCAAAATCTTCTTCAAATGTCAGTTTGACTCGCAAAAAGTAAAATTTTTGCGATGATAACAATCATATTTTCCAAATCCTTTTTCATAAATCCAAGTGGTTCTTTCCTTCATGTATCAGATCAAAACCTATTCATAAATTCAAATTCAACTCTATTTCTCAAAAAGATTCAAGAATTCAATTTCAAGGTCCCATTTGACTTTGAAACTTCAGAATCATCTTGTATTTCAAAATTCCAAATTCTATCTCAAATTCAAAGTCCAATTTAACTTTGAAATTTATTTGTATATTCAAGATTCAATTTCTAAAATTCGTTTTTCCAAATTTAATTCAAACTTAGAAATTCTTGATTCATCTTCAAGATTCTAGATTCAAACTTCAAATTCAAAGTCCAATTTGACTTTGAAATTCATATTCAAAGTTCAAAATTCTCAAATCAAATTTTGAAATTCCAAATCCAAAGTTAGATCCTAAATCCAACTTGGATCCAGATTTCCAAGTACAAATCTCCACTTTAGGATCCAAAATCCAATTCCGCTTTTGGATCTCAGACTTCAGATCCAAATCCATTTTAGGATCCAGAACCCAATTCTACCTTGGATCTCAGACTTCAGATCCAAAATCCATCTTAGGATCCAGAATTCAATTCCATTTCCAATTCTAGATTTCAAATCCAATTCCAGCTACAAATTGCATCTGAATTTCTTAAAATTCATTTTTAAACACCATTTGGATTTCTCAGATCTATTCTAAATTTCAAACTTCAAAATCTAAATTCAATTCCATCTCAAGTATTCATTTCCTTTCCTAAATTCAAGTTCAAATTCAAAATCCATTTCCGACTTTGAAACTTTATTTCCTTTCATTTTAAAGCTTCAAGTCATTCTTTCTCAAAATCAAGATTTATTCTTCCAACTCTGATTTACTTCAAAGACTTAGAACTTCTTTGTTCTATCTCAAGTTACAAGTTAGGATTCAATCATTTCTTCACTCATCTCAGAATACTTGGAAATTTCCAAATCATTCTTTTCAAAAGAGCATACATCTTTGCATTGCATAAGCATGATTATTCGTGCATTTAGATCTTTAGGATAAATTCTTAGATAATATTTAGGCAAAGCAAAAGACATAGATTCGATCCTTGGTTCGATTACCCCTGGTAAAGGCACCAGGAACGGTCGAACCTCGTACCGACGAGCGAATCCCGTCTCTCCATTTTTCTCGCAAATTTTCAAAACGGAGGCGAGTTAAATTTCTAAATATTTTTTAAATCAAGGTCAAGTGAGACCGCGCAAAATAGTTCATCTCCCCTTTTTCTTTCTTTCTTTTCTCTTCTCTCCTTCTTTTCTTTATTTTATTCTTCTCCCTTCAAAAAGGAGGAAAATAGAGGTTAGAAAAGGAAAAAAGAAGGAAGAGAGAGAAACCATAAGAGAGAATTTTTTTTTGCGATGATCACAGTTTTGGCGACCGTGATGGGACTTGTCTCCGTCTGGTCGAATTATGCCTTTGCTTTGCTCTAATATTCTCTAAGTCTTTATTCTAACATATGTCAGCTACATTTTCCATGCAAACCTTAGGGGGCTAGACTCTGTCCTAAGCTGACATCATTGCATATAGGATCTAAGTATGGTTTGGTAGGACCATATTGAGGAGATTATTCCATGTTCACATTAGATTTAGGTTGAAATACAACTCTCCTCAATTCTAGGGATTGAATGCAAACAATGTATGCAAGTGTATGCTTCTCTTCATTTAAATTCTATCTCTGTAGGACTTGCATTAGAGCCTTCTGGTTTTATTTGCATGTTGATCATATTTTGAAAACATCCCTACCTATATTTGTCCCAGTCTTCACGTTGCTGGGCTGTCTCACTGAACCATAGTTCGGGAGAGAGC
The DNA here is from genome assembly GCF_984573655.1 of Nuphar pumila. Taxonomy (NCBI): domain Eukaryota; kingdom Viridiplantae; phylum Streptophyta; class Magnoliopsida; order Nymphaeales; family Nymphaeaceae; genus Nuphar; species Nuphar pumila. The sequence goes on from NC_143254.1 coordinate 56,211,695, forward strand.
CCCACAACTGGACCACTTATTTGGGTTCGCGCCCCCCTACCACGTACCTAAGGGTCATAGTCTGAGGTATATCGGTAGGTGCTCAAGGATGTTGGGAAGCCCTTACCTTAGAACCAGAAAAATATCTTATATGCCACGTACTTCGAGCTTCGGCTTGAGTATATCGGCATACCTTGATTGGAATCAGATAATCTAAACCATAGAGTTAGGATTAAGATCCTATTTGCCATTTCAAACATTGCATTTCGAGTCAGCCTTTAGGGAGTGCTATGTGCGCATCCTTGTTTGTGTAGCTATAAGTGTATAATATCTTCCTGTGTATATCAAAAACTTCTTTAAAACCCTGGGTACACTATTTAAAATTTCCCTCTATTTTCGAAAACCCCAGGTGCATATCTTCCCTTTACCTATATTCTTTTCTCTTTTGTATGTCAAAACTTTTCTTAAAAACCCTGGAAAGTCTTTTTCAAGTCCCTTATTCTTTCCAAAATTTCCAGGATTTATGTTTGTCCTCTTCTTTCATTAAAAGTCTATCTGTAAGTCTTGCATTCTATCTGACTCTTTTTCTCTCTTGCCTCAGTATCATTCTGATGGCATCCGAATCTCCCGATGCTATCTTTCCCAGGGATCATGTCTTCTATCAAATAAGGGATGGAACCCCAGATCATCGGGTCATCCAGTCTCGTACCTTCTTCCCTCGGTGGTACTATTCCTGGTTCACCACCTTCTTGCGTATGTTTTCAGACCACTTAGATGATTGTGGATTGGAAATGGCATCGGCAGTCTGATTCAAGCTATGGCAGAACGGTGGAATCCGCGTACCTGCACATTTTGGTTTCCATGGGGAGAGATGACTTTGCTAATGGACGAGTTCAGTGACATCATGGGGTTGTCAGAGCCAGCCGGTCAGCCAGACGACCCGGTCGAGCAGCAGTTCTTGATCAATGTCAAAGGGATAGATGTTCGAGAAGCATTGGCCAGAGCTACAAGGAGCAGATCCTGGCCTCTCACGGAGATCAACAGAAGTCAGTTCATCGATCTGTTCGAACTCTGTCACAAGTATGGAGCCTATGAAGAAGTCGATACCTTGTCACGAGCAGCGAAAGAAGGAATTCAGCATGCCATGGTCCTATGCACAGTGGGACTAGCATTCTTTCAGGATGGTCATAATTTCATCGATGTCAGAGTCGCCCAACTCTTTCGAAGATGGGGAAGCAAGCAGACCCGTCAGCTTTCAGTGTCCATGGCAGCTCTAGCTTTCCTCTATAGAGGCTTAGCTCGTTTCGCCCTCGGAGAAACCATTTTGGTGGAAGGATGCACGTATGCCTTGCAGTCATGGTTCCTACGACATGTGCCGTCAAATGCCAGTTCTTTCAGATTCAGCAATAAGCAGCCAAAGTCAGCCATTCAGTGTCGAGCTTTGATCGAGAAACTGCATCAGGAGGAGATCGTTTGGGACTTTTTCGATAGAAGAGAGACCGTTCCTCGATACACCTACGCTCGTGACAAGCGCTACAGGTTGCTCGGCCCTTTCTTCTGCGTCGACTATCAGCTAGAGAGGTGTCTCCGACAGTTTTCGCAACGACAGATTCGTGTCAACACCCGCTTCCCGACGGGCCGCATGCCAGAGTTCGATCTACGGTCGGATCAGTGGTCTGGAGCATACCACGTCACCAAATATACTTGGGACTCTTTCATTCCTTTGTCTATATTTCCTGGTCCTAATGTATCATCAGAGTATCGAGAATGGTGGCAAACTGTCTGCCCACCTTCTCTTTGTACCTAAATTTTGTTATCAATAAAAATGCAACTTTTGTTCCTATAAAAAGCTTTTTTATGGCCAAATTTTATTTTATTTTATAAAGTCACGATTCTGGTGACAAATTCATCCCCGGTGATGAGACTTCTCTCTTATATTCTTCTTCGATTATCTCTCATCATGATGGACGACCTCGCCTAGGTCATAAGGTGCATTTTTGTTGCCATGAAATGGTGACACAATTATTGCAAAATTTGTAATGACCCAATCCCTGGTAATGGGATAACTTGTTTAAATCATCTATCAATTCCTTCTTTCATGTCTTTTTCTCAAAAGATTGCATTTTCAAAAATTCCTCCAGACTAACCGTTCTTCTACTTACACAGAAATCATCTGGCATTGTCGAAAATGGTGCAAACCAGAGCTGGAAAAGAGACTGCTCTTCAGCACAGCGATAGTGAAGTCGAGGCAGTCAGCTCTCCTAAGTCAGTCAGAGGGCAGAATCAGAATCAGGCCGATGATATAGACCCCGCGATGTACAACCTGTTCAAAAGGATGATGACCAGAATGATGTCAGAGCAGGCAGAAGCCAGTCAGAAGGAGGTTGCTCCGAAAAGCAAGCCAAAGAAGAAGGTTGTGAAAAGGCCAATCAAAATCATCAAGAAGAAAGTCCAGCCCGACACTGCTTCTGAAGAAACAGAGTCAGTAGAAGAGGAATCAGAAGAGGAAGAGCAGTTTGTTTATCATCAGAATCCTCCGTCGCAGTTTGTAAAGACCGCTGCAGAGCCCGAATCAATCAATAAGCCCATTCCGGTTAATGACCCGATGCAAGAGCAGATGAAAGAAATGAATCGGGCCATCAAGGATATTCAGGCCAAAAGCAAGGGCAAGCAGACCTACTCTGGCAAAGATTTTTACCATGGCCTAGACGGGGATGACAATCTGGAAAATCTCCCTCGCAAGTTCCTTAAATTTGACGGAACGAGCAACCCTAAGGCTCATTTGGCCACTTTCTACGCTGAATGCGGCTGCTTCAGGAAAGACAATCGGGCATTATTTATCTGTTTTCCTCACAGCCTAGAAGGTGTAGCGGCCAGGTGGTATGCAGACCACATTAATCCTATCGAACTACGAGAGTTCGATAAAGTTGTCAACTTGTTCATTGAGCGCTTCATGTTCAATGTTGAAGCCTCACCAACCCTCAATCATTTGTATAATCTGAAGCAGAATGAGAATGAGAAAGCCAGCGAATTCATCCACAGGTGGAGAAGCACCTGTAACAGAATGAAGGTTCCTATCCCCGAAGAACACGCCTTGCAGATTATTTTGAACAACTTTGCCCAACCCCTGAGGAACCTCATTTCTACTTCGCCCGCCAAATCATTCATCAAACTAATTGAAAGAGCTGAATGGCTCGAGACCGGCCTGGACAATGGTCTTTACGAAGGATATCCTTTTGTCAAAGGGAATCCTGATAAGAAGAAGAAGGTGCACGTCGCCTACTCTGCAGAATTTTCGAATCAGGGCAGCAACAGCTCCAACAACAAGAAGGGCAAGAAAAATCGCAGCAAGAACTCAGGGCACTCCAGGGCCGAAAGGACAAACTCTGCAGCCCAGAAGGGGAAGTTTGTCAAGCCACAGCCCGTTCAGTCAGTACCTCAGCCAGAAGCGAAACTGTAAGACCCGCAATTTTTCAGAAAATATCTGAATAAAATTCATGAGGCATTTACCGGTAAAAAAAATAGCATTTCTTCTCAGAATGCGAAACAAATCAATTCCTGCGAGCCAGTTATACTTAGGATATTCGTCGAATCGCGAATATATGCTCAAACACTCTGGAAGCCATAACTTCCTACCTGAATGAAATCAAAGGATTCCTGCGAGCCAACTTTCTTAGTTACGTCAATACGAAGGGAATGGCGTACTCAGAATTTTTCGGAAAAAAATCGCCGGAAATCCGAAATTCTTGCAGGACCCACGGAAATATTGGTGGGACCCACAGAAATATTCCTCAGAAAATATCTCGTGGGACCCACAAAATATCCCATGGAAATATCTAGGTGGGCCCCACACCAAGGAACCTCTTGGAATTAAAAAGAAGCCAAGGGGGTAGAAGGGGCATGAGAAAATCCAAGAGGAGGTGGGCTTGGGCTATAAATAGCCCTCCCCACTCTCTCTCTTCTCATAAAAATCGACCCCCCTCTCTCTCTTGCCTTCTCTCTCTCTCCTAAACCTCCCCTACCTAGCCTAGCCCACCTGAGCCCACCTGACCTGGTCTGAGCCTGCCTGACTTAGCCTGAGCCTGCCTGACCTGGTCCTAACCCACCTGACCTGGGTCTGAACCCACTTGACCTGGTCCAAACCCAGTTGACTTGACTTGAACCTAGTTGGGTTTAAAGTCAAAGTCAAAGTCCTTTTTAGTCCTCATTCTGGTTTGGGTTTCTGAACCCAGACTTAGCCTACTTGAGCTGAGTTCGAACCTGCTGAACCCAGTTGACTTGGATTGAACCCTGTTTGGTTCAAACCACTTAGGTTGAGTAGCTTGACCTGCTCTACCTCTTTCTCAACTAAGTCAGCTTCATCTGACTTAGTCTGACCTCTCGAAGGAAGGCTCGAAGCCAAAGAAGCAACCCGGAGCCGTTTCTTCCACGATTTGAAGTAAGTTCGCTTCGTTGATCCATCTCTCTCAAGTATTTGATTGTTTGTATATAGAATATACTTTCTGAAGTAGTATCTTGCTTTAGTTCTTGGTTGAGCCCTCTAGGACGCTTCGGTGTTCACGCGCTCGCCTCGTAACTATCATCGGATATATATGTTCGAATGCGCAGTATATGCGTTCTTCAAAAATAGTATCTCACCCTAGTTCTTGGTTGAGCCCTCTAGGACATTTCGGTGTTCACTCGCTCGCCTCGTAACTATCGTTGGATACAGATCTAGGTGTATATCTGCTGATACTGCCGACGCGTCTTATATCGCACAGGCTATGTAATTTACCTTTGTCGTCGCGTCGTATGATGCCAAGGCTCCCTGCTTTTTGCACTTCCGATTACTGCACTTCCGATTATGCATTTACTTACGCCGTCGCGTCGAACGATGCCAAGGCTCCTACTTTCTGCAATGTATTTACTTACGCCGTCGCGTCGAACGATGCCAAGGCTTCTGCTTTGTTATATATGTAGAATATTTCGTTCAGTTACACACCCTGAACAATAGTATATGCATTTCTTTACGCCGCCGCTGTATAAAGCACAGGCTTCTGCTTATACTACATATATAGAGCATAAATGAGCGTTCAAATGGAGATCAACTCCAAATCGCCCATGCGATTCCTTGACCGCTCCTCGTTCAAGATTCTGCTTGACGAATGAAGCCCCTATTGGAAAGGCTTCGCTTTTTGGCAAAATGCTCTTTACGTAAAGACTAAGTTAATTACGTATGGCCTGGCTATGGCCAAGGGTTCCTGCAACCTTGATGGATGCAAAGTACGCACAACGGTGCGCATCCATTTCCCCGAATTAAGCATGGCGATTTCCTACCAAAGAGGGGAGATGCCGCTGAAATGGATAAAAGAAATGCACGCTTTCTCCGTAAAAGAGAGGAAGTGCTGCTGAAATTTCTGAAGAAGCTAAGAATAGCTCAGAAAGAACGTAGCAGGATACTCTGACATATAGCAGAGTGCTACCCAGTTCATGGTTTGCCCTCTACAACGTAGAAGGGTTCGTCGCACCACTGCCGGTAGAGCAGGGGAGGTGCTGACAAAATGGTCGGCAGAAGAGCTGCCGGAACCAATGGAACGGCATAATGATGTCCGTTGATGGAACAATGCCAGATCGGCTCGTATCCTTGTGCCTGCAAGAGCACCTTGCTCGTAAGGGCCGCTGAGCCAGAGTAGAGGTTGCGCCTTGGTTAGGTTTGGACTCGTTGCGTAAAAATACGCCGAGTAGCCGATCTATTTAGATCGAGTCATATGCATGCTCATTGAGAACGGTTACACAACCAGACTCGTAAGGGCCGAAGAGCCAGAATGTGTTGTTTCCACCCAAAGAGGTGTGATGCTCGTGGTGGCCGAAGTGCCAAAGAGCGGTGTTCTGCATGCATATGAATAAGACTTAAGGTCGCACCTACCCCGCGGTTGAAGATCGTGTTAGGGGTACCCCCTCAGTAATGACTGTGTTGGGGAAGACTGAATGGGGTCGGGTACATACTCCCGTAGTGCTGAAAGCACGGGCTGCCTAAATGGCATGCAGATTCTGTCCAAGTAATTGTAAGACTGGCAGACCCCTTCAGGAATTATGCTCACTGTGGAATGACAGTGATGGTACAGCCTTGAGTGACATGTATTTTACTTTGGACCTGATAGAGTCCACGATGGCCTCAGTCACTCATGGATTTTGGGGTCGTGGTTATACTTAAGATCTAAGGATTTAACCCAACTACTGCAAGTAGAGGATGCATCCGAATATGGGCCTAGTAGGATTCTCCCAGTTGAAACACACTGCCCTACTATGGATAGGGTCAACAGGCCTCTGGGGTATCTAAAATACATAGAATAATCAACCCCCAGAACGTCGCGTTGATGCCCGGACAATAGCTCTACCTGCGTACCAAAGGCGGGAGCGGTTAATTATCAAACAATGCATTAGTTCTAGGTACAACGATGCTTTGAATGTATGAGTGGATGACGTGTTGAGTCAGTCCTGCATAACCTTTGTGAAGGTTTCATGTTCGGTATACTACTGGACCGACTGGGCGAAGACCCGTGTTGTATCCGCACGACTAAGCGAAGCTCGAGGAGTTGTCCTTAGATGCGTGGGATACTGATGTGCCAAGTATGAAGACTTGAGCTAGACATCACTTTGAGACCCGAAAGAGGTCATGGCTAAGTCGTGGAGACTTATGCGGCTATTCAAATCACAGCCCTGAAAAGGCTTGCTCTAAGTCATGAAGACTCGAGCGGATGTTCAACTCATAGCCCTGAGGAGGCTCCTGCGATATACGCTAAGTCTTGGAGGCTTGAGCGTCGTTATTGCGCATTGCGACCCTGAGTGGTCATTATCGTACTTGAGTTGAATGGTTACATGATTGCATGCTTACCAGACCATCAGTGGTTCTGACCCCGTTTTATGGGGATTTCAGGTGTTGGACCTGCGTGGCGATATGCGGAGCAAGGCGGCATCGAGTTCCAGGGTTTCTCTAGACAGAATTGTACTGCTTCCTTTTTATTGAACCTACACTGCTTTCCTAAGCAGTAGTGTTGTAATAAACATATGTTTTCGATAAAATGGAACACTTTGGTGGTCAATGAGTTGCTTGGCCACATACCTGCAACGTGCTCGGAGTTTTCTAAAACTGACGACTCATTATCGTCTGATTCCGCTGCTAAAAGCTTTTCTAAGTTCCGCTGCAAAGAAAAAAAAAAGAAATTCATGAAAATTTTAACTTAGCTTTGTTTAGGAAATCCGGGGCGTTACAGAATTGGTATCAGAGCCTGAGTCTGAGAAACCTGGTTCAAGATCCGTCATGGTCCTGATATCGCACTGTAAGTATATGTTTTTATACTTTGGTTCTTATCTGGGTGCATCTTTGTATAGATGGCAACTCATGACTCGCGTGGATACTGCTATCGCTGCAAGGTCATGCACGATGAGTGGATATGCCCGTATGAAGTCTAAGACTACCAATACTGTGGCGAAGATGGGCATTCCGCCAACGAATGCCAAAGGAAATATACCGCCGATATGGGTCGGCGGGCTTCAAAGGGTCTCAGGGATGAGACTTCGCGTGTCAGTGGACCGCATCACTCTAGTGTTGAGAGCAACCATACCCCAACATCTTTTGATGAATTACCAAGGCTGAGGGATTTTGATTTGAACTTCCCTGCGGAGGTCTATCACTCGCAAAGCTACCATCCGGCATCACATATGCCGAGCTTAAATGGCAGGAACAAAAGAGGGGATTCTTTCTGTTCGCCAATCATTATTCCAGACTCCCAGAGTCTTGATCTTGCTGACTGGGAAAGTGGACTGGAGTCTCTCATATATCCCCAGTATTCGCTTGCTAGTGCGGAAGTGCCGCCCAAGCCAAAGCTAGTAGTGCCTGCACCAAGGCCATGTGGCAATAAATGGACCTTTTGGAGTTCGTCTTCATCAAAGAAATCCAAGTCTTAAAGAGACTGGTGATGTTTTGGAGTCAGTAGACTCATGTATATAGTTTCTCAACGCCTAAAGTCTGCCAGTGCGGCATGACGTTTTGTTTAAGGCGATGCTTGTGTAAATGTGATGTATATTAAGTAAATAAAGCTTTTACTTCCTCATATACATCGAGAAACTAAAAACAAGTGCTTGTGTGTGCATAGATAAATGGCTCCTACGACGAGGAGAACCATACCAAGCGAAGAGTCCCATACGCAAGGATTCCTGTTGGAGACACTCAACAACCTGGTTACCGCCATCCGTGAAACGAGGCCAGAACCAGTCGCACCACGAAACGAGCACCTGGGAGGAGTGACTTATGAGAAGTTCCTCAAGCTTGACCCGCCAGTTTTCATTGGCAGAGCCGATCCTGAGCTCGCGGAGAGTTGGATCGAAGAGACAGAACGTGCCTTCTCAGTACTGGGAGTACCAGAAGAGAAGAAGACCAACTTTGGCACGTATCGATTAAAAGATAATGCACGGAAGTGGTGGGATACCACTAAACTTATCCAGTTCTCACAAGTCGAAGTCATTCCTTGGACTGACTTTCGGAGGACTTTTATGGATAACTACTTCCCGTTGCATTCCAGAAACAAGAAAAAGATGGAGTTTCTGGAGTTGGAACAGGGCGGTATGAGTCTAATGGACTATACCACCAAATTTCAGAATCTAGAGCGCTACTGCTCTCGATTGTTCAAAACAGACCAAGAAAGGGCCGACAAAAATGTGAATGGTCTGCGCGAAGGGCTGCGATCTCGAGTGATAACAAGCATGCCTTCGACTTTTCAGGCTGCGGTAGCAGCAGCTTCAAAAATCCAAGAGGACTGGGCACGATCTAAAGTGATCGTAGCAAAGAAGCCCATAGTGAATGGTGGGAATCGTAAAAGGACGTTCCCAAGTGGCCAGGGTTCACGACAACCCTTTCAAAAGAAGAAGTTCCAAGGAGGGAACAACACTCAGCAAGTCGTGAGGCCAAGACAGAACCCAACTCCGAATGGTCAGCAGTCCAACTTCAGCTGCCCAAGGTGTCGTATGAACCACCCCGGAAAACCATGTCCTCGTGACATTGGTGGGTGCTTGTATTGTGGCAAGATGGGCCACTTTATAAGGGATTGCGCCAAGAAGGCTGCAGATGAACAGAGGGGTAATGCCGGATCTGCCGGACCCTCTCGACCAGCGCCACAACGTTCTTAGTTTCAACGACCTCCACCTAGAGTAGAACAAAGGCCTGCTGCAGGTCGTGTATATGCTGTAACGACTGAACAAGTCGAAAATGGTGACCTGATTGAGGGCACCCGTACCTGTTAATGGACATGCAACTTACGTCTTGTTTGATTGTGGTGCTACTCATACGTTTATCTCTGACGATTTCACCGAACAACTCCACGCCTCGGTGCAATCGATTGATAAAATGATCGAAGTATATAACCCGTTGGGTTCACGCACCAAATGTATCCGGTGTGTGAAAAATTTGGATATTGAGATAGCAGGGCAACACTTGCCTACTGACGCCATCCTGATCGATATGATACAGTACGATGTCATTCTGGGAATGAATTGGTTGGCTCAGAATAATGCCAAGATTCTGTGCCGCGAGGGCAGAGTGATTCTATCTCGACCCGGATTGCCTAAGATGGAGTACCTGTTATCTAAACCAGTTCCACAGAAAAGGCTCATATCAGCACTTAAGGTACAAAAATACCTTAGGAAGGGTTGTGTGGCCTTCCTGTTGAGTCTCTCGGTGGAAAAATCCAATGACCAACCCCTTGAGAGTTTTGAAGTGGTGCGGGAGTTTCCCGATGTGTTTCCTGAGGAATTGCCAGGACTTCCGCCACTTCGTGAGGTTGAATTTGGAATTCAATCCTTACCTGGAACAGCGCCGATATCCAAAGCCCCGTATCGAATGGCGCCAGCTGAACTCAGTGAGTTGAAGTGTCAGTTGGAAGAACTGATGGAACAAGGGTTCATCCGTCCGAGTGTGTCACCGTGGGGAGCACCAGTGCTGTTTGTAAAGAAGAAGGATGGATCCCTTCGGTTATGCATCGATTATCGGATGCTTAACCAGGCAACTGTTAAAAATAAGTACCCGTTGCCTCGGATTGAGGACTTATTCGATCAACTCAGAACAGCGAGGGTGTTCTCCAAGATCGACCTCAGGTCTGGGTACCATCAACTCAGAGTAAAGGAAGAGGATATACCCAAGACAGCCTTCAGAACGAGATACGGCCATTATGAGTTCGTAGTAATGCCCTTCGGACTCACTAATGCGCCTGCTGCCTTTATGGATCTAATGAACCGGATATTCAGACCATATTTGGATAGCTTTGTCATCGTCTTTATTGATGACATTCTCATATATTCTGAGAACAAGGAACAACACGTGGAGCACTTGAAAATCGTCTTGAAAACCCTTCAAGATAACCAACTCTATGCTAAGTTTTCAAAATGTGAATTCTGGCTAGACAAAGTGATGTTCCTTGGTCATGTGATCTCAAAAGATGGAATCGCAGTGGATCCTGCGAAGGTGGAAGCTGTGATGGACTGGAAGCAGCCAGAAAATATCACTGAGGTCCGTAGCTTCCTTGGACTTGCCGGATATTATCGGAAGTTCATACAAGACTTCTCCCGAATCGCCGTACCGATGACGAAATTGCTGAAAAAGGGAGTCAAGTTTGAATGGACTGACCAGTGTAAGAAGTGCTTTGAGGTTCTCAAACAGAGGCTTACCACTGCCCCTGTCCTTACCTTACCTTCTGGTCAGGGAGGCTTCGTGGCATATACCGATGCCTCAGGAACGGGTCTGGGTTGTGTGTTGATGCAGCATGGCAAAGTAATCGCCTATGCGTCACGACAGTTGAGAGTCCATGAGAAAAACTATCCAACCCACGACTTGGAGCTTGCCGCGGTAGTGTTCGCGCTTAAAATCTGGCGACACTACCTGTATGGAGAGAAATTTGAGGTCATGTCGGACCATAAAAGCCTAAAATACCTCTTTTCTCAAAAAGAACTCAATATGCGGCAACGGCGATGGCTGGAATTCCTCAAAGACTATGAATTCACGCTTTCCTATCACCCTGGAAAGGCGAATGTTGTAGCAGATGCCCTTAGTCGCAAGACTGTTGGCACTCTGGCCAGCCTAACCGGACAATGGAAGTTGATGGAGGATTTCGTCAAGTGGAAGCCATTTTTGGCTGATTCTGGCAGAATCCAAATGTCATGTTTGACGATCCACATTGAGTTCCTCGATCGCATCGTAGCCGAACAGTTCAAGGATCCCCAGTACTTGGAATTGAAAGCTCGTGCTGAAAAAGATGATACTTTCTTCCATTTGAAAGAAGATGGAGGAATATGGATGGAAGAAAGGATTTGGGTTCCAAATAACCCTGAGCTAAGACAGGAAGTACTCCAGGAGGCCCATAGTAGCAAATATACTATCCACCCTGGGGGTACGAAGATGTTCCGAGATTTGCAGAGAAAGTACTGGTGGAGGGGTATGAAACGTGATGTGGCTACGTTTGTCTCGAAGTGTTTGATCTGCCAGCAAGTTAAGATCGAACATCAGCGCCCTGGTGGAAAGATGCAACGGATCGAGATTCCAGAATGGAAATGGGAAGGCATTACGATGGATTTCATTGTTGGATTGCCTCGATCCAAGAGACAACACGATTCAATATGGGTGATCGTGGACAGACTCACCAAGTCTGCTCACTTCCTGCCAATCAACACTCGATACTCAACTGAACGATTGGCGGAGATCTACATTCGGGAAATCGTTAGACTCCATGGAGTGCTGATTTCGATCATATCCGATTGTGACCCGAAGTTCACCTCTCACTTTTGGGAGCAGCTTCAGAAAGCCCTGGGGACGAAACTCAAGTTCAGTACAGCATTCCATTCCCAAACAGATGGGCAATCAGAACGAACCATACAGACTCTTGAAGATATGCTAAGAGCCTGTATGCTGGAATGGAAAGGTGATTGGGATTCCCACCTAGCGTTGGCTGAATTTGCTTATAATAATAGCCACCACGCTAGCATTGGGATGGCACCGTATGAAGCCTTGTATGGACGACCCTGTAGATCACCAATCCATTGGGGTGAAGTGGGTGAGCGAACCTTGGACTCGCCCATTGTGTTGCAGCATTATACTGAGCAAGTCCACATGATCAGAAAGAAGCTACTGACTGCTCAGAGTCGACAGAAGAGCTACGCCGATCAGCGGCGTAGGGAACTCACTTTTGCGGTTGGAGATAAGGTTTTTATCAAGGTCTCTCCAACCAAGAGTGTGTTTCGTTTTGGAAAGAAGGGGAAGCTCAGCCCCAGATTCGTTGGTCCCTTCGAAGTTTTGAGCCGAATCGGAGAGACTGCCTACCGAGTAGCATTGCCACCACAATACGCGCAAATACATGATGTATTTCACGTATCAATGCTTCGAAAGTACGTTCATGATCCTTCTCACGTCATTCAACATGAAGACATTGACATCCGAGAAGATATGATGGTAGAAGAAAGGCCAGTGGAGATCATGGACCGACGGGAGCAAGTGCTAAGAACAAAGGTCATTCCACTCGTTAAAGTGAGGTGGCAGCATCATGGAATCGATGATTGCACTTGGGAGCCCGAATCGGATATGCGGAATAAATATCCTGAACTCTTCACCTTGTACTCTTAGCTGAATTTCGCGGACGAAATTCCTTTAAGGGGGTAATGATCTAAGACCCGCAATTTTTCAGAAAATATCTGAATAAAATTCATGAGGCATTTACCGGTAAAAAAAATAGCATTTCTTCTCAGAATGCGAAACGAATCAATTCCTGCGAGCCAGTTATACTTAGGATATTCGTCGAATCGCGAATATATGCTCAAACACTCTGGAAGCCATAACTTCCTACCTGAATGAAATCAAAGGATTCCTGCGAGCCAACTTTCATAGTTACGTCAATACGAAGGGAATGGCGTACTCAGAATTTTTCGGAAAAAAATCGCCGGAAACCCGAAATTCTTGCGGGACCCACGGAAATATTGGTGGGACCCACAGAAATATTCCTCAAAAAATATCTGGTGGGACCCACAAAATATCCCATGGAAATATCTAGGTGGGCCCCACACCAAGGAACCTCTTGGAATTAAAAAGAAGCCAAGGGGGTAGAAGGGGCATGAGAAAATCCAAGAGGAGGTGGGCTTGGGCTATAAATAGCCCTCCCCACTCTCTCTCTTCTCATAAAAATCGACCCCCCCTCTCTCTCTTGCCTTCTCTCTCTCTCCTAAACCTCCCCTACCTAGCCTAGCCCACCTGACCTGGTCTGAGCCTGCCTGACTTAGCCTGAGCCTGCCTGACCTGGTCCTAACCCACCTGACCTAGGTCTGAACCCACTTGACCTGGTCCAAACCCAGTTGACTTGACTTGAACCTAGTTGGGTTTAAAGTCAAAGTCAAAGTCCTTTTTAGTCCTGATTCCGGTTTGGGTTTCTGAACCCAGACTTAGCCTACTTGAGCTGAGTTCGAACCTGCTGAACCCAGTTGACTTGGATTGAACCCTGTTTGGTTCAAACCACTTAGGTTGAGTAGCTTGACCTGCTCTACCTCTTTCTCAACTAAGTCAGCTTCATCTGACTTAGTCTGATCTCTCGAAGGAAGGCTCGAAGCCAAAGAAGCAACCCAGAGCCGTTTCTTCCACGATTTGAAGTAAGTTCGCTTCGTTGATCCATCTCTCTCAAGTATTTGATTGTTTGTATATAGAATATACTTTCTGAAGTAGTATCTTGCTTTAGTTCTTGGTTGAGCCCTCTAGGACACTTCGGTGTTCACGCGCTCGCCTCGTAACTATCGTCGGATATATATGTTCGAATGCGCAGTATATGCGTTCTTCAAAAATAGTATCTCACCCTAGTTCTTGGTTGAGCCCTCTAGGACACTTCGGTGTTCACTCGCTCGCCTCGTAACTATCGTTGGATACAGATCTAGGTGTATATCTGCTGATACTGCCGACGCGTCTTATATCGCACAGGCTATGTAATTTACCTTTGCCGTCGCGTCGTATGATGCCAAGGCTCCCTGCTTTCTGCACTTCCGATTACTGCACTTTCGATTATGCATTTACTTACGCCGTCGCGTCGAACGATGCCAAGGCTCCTGCTTTCTGCAATGTATTTACTTACGCCGTCGCGTCGAACGATGCCAAGGCTTCTGCTTTGTTATATATGTAGAATATTTCGTTCAGTTACACACCCTGAACAATAGTATATGCATTTCTTTACGCCGCCGCTGTATAAAGCACAAGCTTCTGCTTATACTACATATATAGCGCATAAATGAGCGTTCAAATGGAGATCAACTCCAAATCGCCCATGCGATTCCTTGACCGCTCCTCGTTCAAGATTCTGCTTGACGAATGAAGCCTCTATTGGAAAGGCTTCGCTTTTTGGCAAAATGCTCTTTACGTAAAGACTAAGTTAATTACGTATGGCCTGGCTATGGCCAAGGGTTCCTGCAACCTTGATGGATGCAAAGTACGCACAACGGTGCGCATCCATTTCCCCGAATTAAGCGTGGCGATTTCCTACCAAAGAGGGGAGATGCCGCTGAAATGGATAAAAGAAACGCACGCTTTCTCCGTAAAAGAGAGGAAGTGCTGCTGAAATTTCTGAAGAAGCTAAGAATAGCTCAGAAAGAACGTAGCAGGATACTCTGACATAAAGCAGAGTGCTACCCAGTTCATGGTTTGCCCTCTACAACGTAGAAGGGTTCGTCGCACCACTGCCGGTAGAGCAGGGGAGGTGCTGACAAAATGGTCGGCAGAAGAGCTGCCGGAACCAATGGAACGGCATAATGATGTCCGTTGATGGAACGATGCCAGATCGGCTCGTATCCTTGTGCCTGCAAGGGCACCTTGCTCGTAAGGGCCGCTGAGCCAGAGTAGAGGTTGCGCCTTGGTTAGGTTTGGACTCGTTGCGTAAAAATACGCCGAGTAGCCGATCTATTTAGATCGAGTCATATGCATGCTCATTGAGAACGGTTACACAACCAGACTCGTAAGGGCCGAAGAGCCAGAGTGTGTTGTTTCCACCCAAAGAGGTGTGATGCTCGTGGTGGCCGAAGTGCCAAAGAGCGGTGTTCTGCATGCATATGAATAAGACTTAAGGTCGCACCTACCCCGCGGTTGAAGATTGTGTTAGGGGTACCCCCTCAGTAATGACTGTGTTGGGGAAGACTGAATGGGGTCGGGTACATACTCCCGTAGTGCTGAAAGCACGGGCTGCCTAAATGGCATGCAGATTCTGTCCAAGTAATTGTAAGACTGGCAGACCCCTTCAGGAATTATGTTCACTGTGGAATGACAGTGATGGTACAGCCTTGAGTGACATGTATTTTACTTTTGACCTGATAGAGTCCACGATGGCCTCAGTCACTCATGGGTTTTGGGGTCGTGGTTATCCTTAAGATCTAAGGATTGAACCCAACTACTGCAAGTAGAGGATGCATCCGAATATGGGCCTAGTAGGATTCTCCCAGTTGAAACACACTGCCCTACTATGGATAGGGTCAACAGGCCTCTGGGGTATCTAAAATACATAGAATAATCAACCCCCAAAAGGTCGCGTTGATGCCCGGACAATAGCTCTACCTGCGTACCAAAGGCGGGAGCGGTTAATTATCAAACAATGCATTAGTTCTAGGTACAGCGATGCTTTGAATGTATGAGTGAATGACGTGTTGAGTCAGTCCTGCATAACCTTTGTGAAGGTGTCATGTTCGGTATACTACTGGACCGACTGGGCGAAGACCCGTGTTGTATCCGCACGACTAAGCGAAGCTCGAGGAGTTGTCCTTAGATGCGTGGGATACGGATGTGCCAAGTATGAAGACTTGAGCTAGACATCACTTTGAGACCCGAAAGAGGTCATGGCTAAGTCGTGGAGACTTATGCGGCTATTCAAATCACAGCCCTGAAAAGGCTTGCTCTAAGTCATGAAGACTCGAGCGGATGTTCAACTCATAGCCCTGAGGAGGCTCCTGCGATATACGCTAAGTCTTGGAGGCTTGAGCGTCGTTATTGCGCATTGCGACCCTGAGTGGTCATTATCGTACTTGAGTTGAATGGTTACATGATTGCATGCTTACCAGACCATCAGTGGTTCTGACCCCGTTTTATGGGGATTTCAGGTGTTGGACCTGCGTGGCGATATGCGGAGCAAGGCGGCATCGAGTTCCAGGGTTTCTCTAGACAGAGTTGTACTGCTTCCTTTTTATTGAACCTACACTGCTTTCCTAAGCAGTAGTGTTGTAATAAACATATGTTTTCGATAAAATGGAACACTTTGGTGGTCAATGAGTTGCTTGGCCACATACCTGCAACGAGCTCGGAGTTTTCTAAAACTGACGACTCATTATCGTCTGATTCCGCTGCTAAAAGCTTTTCTAAGTTCCGCTGCAAAGAAAAAAAAAAAGAAATTCATGAAAATTTTAACTTAGCTTTGTTTTGGAAATCCGGGGCGTTACAGAAACAGTCAAAAAAGCCGAAGCACGAGGGTTGGAGTTACGACCGAGAATTCACAGCTCTGGAACAGTCCCGTGAAGACATCTTAGAATATATGATGTCAAAGGGAATGATCAAACTCCCCAAAGTGGCAGATCCTCCGGTCACTATGGAAAAATGGATGGATAAATTCTGCAAGTTTCATTATACAGCAGGCATTTTCTCTTCAGGGCAGTATCCGGCCATGTTCCAGCCAAGACATTCAGGATCAGCATCAGGTCCTCGTCCTCCGTCAAGCGCAGTTTTCCGCCAAGAGGGTGGATATTACTGCATTTTCCAGAAATAAGAAAACAACCAAGGACCCAGCAAAAGCAACAACAGACATTGCTAAACTAATTCCCAGGATCCGGAAGCGCTTTATCAAGGCAGCTTCGAAGAAAGAAGAGGCTTCAGGGTCAATTCAGAAGCCAATCACCGCTCTATCCAACATTTCTATCCTGAATCTGACCCACGCTTCACCCGAGCACCAGCAAGTGCTAGAAGAGCTTCTCAGAAAAATCAAAGTCAAGCCTAACACAACGCCATAGGACATGGCTCAGATTGTCAATCAGGACATGACAACTGCACCAATCACTTTTTCGGATGAGGATTCGCCAAAACCTCATTAATTTCAAAACAACGCTCTCTATATAGTGGTGCGAACAAGGGGCATGACAGTCCCCCATGTGCTCGTCGATGGAGGCAGCAGCCTCAATATCTGTCCTGAGATGACGGCCAAGGCTCTGGGACTGAAAGAAGAGGAATATACCCCAGATCCGATAACGATCTACGGATTCGACAACCACGGACAGACGGCCAAGGGGAAGATATTCCTCGAAATCTTCATCAACTATTCGGTGCATAATGTCCTTTTCCACGTAGTGAATGTGCCACCTACGTACAATCTATTGCTTGGACGCACTTGGATTCACAACGCCAATGTTGTTCCATCAACCTTACATCAATGCATCAAGTGGTCGAAGGGAGGCATGATCACCACGGTCCTAGGAGATGACCCAGAAGAGCGACTCCCGCAGCCGATGATTCCCTGTCCTACTTTCACCGCCGACATCCTGAGCATCAGGGAAGTCGATGAAATCATTTTAAGTGAAAGCTTGGACATGTTAAAGCTGAAAGAAGTCCAGCCAACAGAGAATGTTACAGCAGTGGTTCAGTGGCAGGGACCTCGCTTCTTCAAGTTGGGCGGGCGCCTAGATTGCACTTCCCTCAAAGATCACCCTCTTTTCCCTCAATTTTCAAAAGCTAAGAGAGGATTTGATCTTCTAATGAAGCACGATTATCAGCCCTTCAGGGGCCTGGGCAAGAATGAAGACGGCATTCTGGAACCAATCGTCCCCGCTCAGCATATCGAGGGCACAGGCTTGGGCTTTACAGGTCAATCGTCCGGCAAGAAGACCATTTTCATCAAAGGCGCACAATGAAGACAATGTCAGTGTTTTCTGCTTTTTCTTTCCTGTTTGAGTCATCTTGTAAGGGGCAAAAGATCCGCCCCAGTTTTCTTTCTTTTTCTTCCGTCGTATGTAAATATCAAAGTTACTTAAAATCAATAAAATTTTGATTCCTATTTCTCATCTTGGTGTACACAAAATTCTTGCTTATATCTCTTTTCCATAAATTGTCATTCTTTGTTTTCTTACAAAAGGCTATTTTTTCAAAAAAAAAACAAAACTTTTTATCCTTTTCTCAAAAACCTTCGTTACACTTTCAGGATTGTCAGGATCATGGCTCCTAAATCGCTCAGAAAACTCGTCATCAATACCAATTTTTCTCAAAATAAATCCCGACCGGCCAGAATCTGCAAGGCAAAGGCAGGAGCAGAAGTCAGCAGAATGACAAAACAGATCGAAGAATTGGCAGAATTTGACTCGACGATTCAAGATTTGCCAGAATTTGCCAGTATTCAGAAGCAGGATGAACCATCACCATTGGTTCAAGACCCGACAGAGGATGTCAACATCGGTTTGGAAGACGATCCGAAAATCCTCAAAATTGGTTCCATTCTAAGTTTGAATGAGAAGGAAAGGCTCATCTACTTCCTCAAACAGCATCAGGAAGTCTTTGCTTGGAATTATGAGGATATGCCAGGATTAGACTCCAAGTTAGTCGAGCATCGCCTTGTATTGAAGCCAGATTGCAAACCAATCAAGCAGAAATTGAGAAAGATGGACCCTCGAGTGGCACCGCAAGTTAAAGAAGGACTTGAAGAATTATTAAAAGCAGGATTCATTTGGACCATTGAATATCCAGACTGGTTGGCGAACATCGTGGCAGCTCCCAAAAAGAATGGCAAAGTCCGGATTTGTATTGATTTCAGAGATCTGAACAAAGCCACCCCAAAAGATGATTATCCACTTCCCAACATCGATCTTTTGATCGATAGCACGACAGGCCATGCTATGTTCTCCTTTATGGATGGATACTCAGGCTATAATCAGATCAAATTGGCCCCTCGGGACCAATCCAAAACTTTTTTTACTACGCCTTGGGGTACATTTTGCTATACAGTCATGTCGTTCGGGCTCAAGAATGCTGGGGCAACCTATCAGAGAGCAATGGCAGTTATCTTTCATGACCAGATGCACAATAATATAGATGCCTATGTGGATGATATTTTGGTCAAGTCCAAAGAAGGAGAGGATAATCTTGATGCTCTCAGCCAAGTCTTTGAAAGACTTATTCTCTACAAGCTGAGACTCAATCCACAGAAATGCATCTTCGGAGTGGAGTCAGGCAAGCTGCTTGGCTACATGATCAGCAAGAAAGGCATAGAGGTAGATCCTGCCAAGGTGAAGGCAATCATTGATAAACCGCCTCCCACTAATCTTAAAAAGCTACAAAGCCTTCAAAGTCGCATTCAGTCAATTCGACGTTTTATCTCCAATTTGGCCATGAGATGCAAGCCCTTCAATCACTTGCTAAGCAAAGAAGTGAAGTTTAAGTGGGGATCAGAATGTTAGCTCTCATTCGAGCGCATCAAGCAGTATCTCCTTGTGATCATCGCAAAATTTTTCCTCTTTTGTGGTTCTCTCTCTTCCTTCTCTTTTTCTTTTTCCAACCTCTATTTTCCTCCTTTTTGAAGGGAGAAAAATAAAAGAAAGAAAAGAAAGAGAGAAGAGAAAGAAAGAGAGAGAGAAGAGGAACTCTTTTGCGGGTTTTCACTTGACCTTGATTTGAAAAGAATTTAGAAATTTAACTCGCCTCCGGTTTGAAAATATTTGCGGGAAAAGGGAGAGACGGGATTCGCTCGTCGGTACGAGGTTCGACCGTTCCTGGCGCCTTTACCAGGGGTAATCGAACCAAGGGTCGAATCAATGCCTTTTTGCTTTGCCTAAATATAATCTAAGAATTTATTCTAAAATTCTAAATGCACAAAGAGTCATACTTGTGCAATGCAAGGATGTATGCTCTTTTGAAAATTGATTTAGAAATTTCCAAGTGCTTTCGAGATGAATTTGATAAGGGAGTGGAGAAATGATTGAATCTAACTTAGAATCTTGAGGTAGATCAGAGAAGTTCCAAGTTTTTGAAGTAAATCAGAGTTTGGAAAAATAAATCTTGACTTCGAAAAAGAATGATTTAAAGCTTTGAAATGAAAGAAAATGAAGTTTCAAGGTCAAAAATGGACTTTGAATTTTGAACTTGAATTTAGGAAAGAAAATGAATACTTGAGATAAAATTAAATTTAGAATTTTTTAAGTTTGAAATTAGAATGAACTGAGAAAATCAAATGGCTTTTAAGAATAGAGATGGATTTAAGAGATTCAGATTAGATTCGGAAATGGAATTGAAATCTAGAATTGAAATTGGATTCCGAATCCAAAACAGAATGGGATCCAAGATTTGGAAATCCAAGATGGACTTGGGTTCTGGATCCTAAAATGGAGTGGATCTGAAGTCTGAGATCCAAATGTAGAATTGGGTTATGGATCCTAAGATGGATTTGGATATGAAGTCTGAGATCCAAGGTGAAATTGGTTCTGGATCCTATAATGAAATTGGATCTGAAGTCTAAGATCCAAAGTGAAATTGGTTCTGGATCCTATAATGAAATTGGATCTGAAGTCTAAGATCCAAAAGTGGAATTGGAGTTTGGATCCTAAAGAGGAATTGGATCTGAAGTCTGAGATCCAAAAGTGGAATTGGAGTTAGAAGACTAGATCCAAGTTGATCCGATTTTGGATTTGGAATTTCCAAAATTGATTTGAGAATTTGAATTTTGAATATGCAAATGAATTTCAAAGTCAAATTGGACTTTGAAGCTTGAATGTGGAATTTAGAAGATGAATCCATATTTCCAAGTTTGAATGAAATTTAGGAATTGAATCTTGAATATACAAATGAATTTCAAAGTCAAGTTAGACTTTGAATTTGAAGTTTGAATTTGAAATTTAGAAGATGAAGAGAATCTCAAAGTTAATTTGAACATTGGATTTGATTGGAGTTTTGAATATAAAATGAATTTCAAAGTCAATTTGGACTTTGAATTTGAAGTTAGAATTTGAATTTTGGATATAAGCTGATTCTAAAGTTTTCAAAGTCAAATGGGACCTTGAAATTGAATTCTTGAATCCTTTTGAGAAATTTTGAATTTATGAATAGGTTTTGATCTAAGAAATGAAGGAAAGAATCACTTGGATTTATGAAAAAGAATTTTATAAATATGATGCAATTCTATCCTAAATGATGGATGAATTTAAATTTTTAGAATTGGATTTTGAAAAGCTATTCCATTCTTTAGATGAATTAAAATAAGATTGAAAATATAATATATCCTTGACTATGGTCATTGAATGTATTATATAATAATCTATATTTAAATTCAGGTGAAGAATGAAACACATTTGGTGCTTTTATAGAATTTAAAATGAAATTAACTCTCAATATACCCTGACTATGGCCATTGGTATATATTTTGAGTTAATTTTAAATTAAATTCTAATAAAAAGAAAAAGAAAAAACGAAAATATGATGAATTTTGAAAATGGATCTAGTGTTATTTCGTAAAAGATAAAAATCCTAAGTTTTATCCACACCCTGACTATGGCCATTGATACGGATCGTCAACTTAGGATTAAT
This sequence comes from Nuphar pumila, assembly GCF_984573655.1. Classification (NCBI taxonomy): domain Eukaryota; kingdom Viridiplantae; phylum Streptophyta; class Magnoliopsida; order Nymphaeales; family Nymphaeaceae; genus Nuphar; species Nuphar pumila. The sequence goes on from NC_143254.1 coordinate 56,233,257, forward strand.
TTACCTCTTACCAAATGGTGTTCGTGCCATTCGTGGTCCTATTTGTGAAAATTTTAAGTAAGATGAAAATGACATGAGAACAAATGATTTAGGATATTTATATGCTCATTCATTCTATATAGAACTGGAAATATAAAATTTTCATTCATAATTTAGCTATTACATCATCAGGTGGAATTCTGACAATCAAGATTTCAAATGAAGAGAAGAAGCCTGAATTTTCCATGTGTTTCTATGAGAGGGTTAGTATAAGGCAGAAGACTATATGTAGAAAGGAACATGAATGCATATGAATACATCTATCCTAATATGGAACACATGTATGAAACATTCTATTTATGCCAAGATGAGGTTGTATGTATATATATATACACCTGGATATGATGCCTATGTTAGTGAGATGATGCCTATATACTTGTAATAATACATTGGATAAATACTCATTTATAAGAGGTATACTGTTTGGCAACAAGTGGTTAGAGTTAAGTGGGCATTGTTATGTCTAAATGAAGGGTGATAATGCAAGGCTAAGCTAGCTATGATTGAAATAACAATGTGCGGTGGTTGGTAGGGAATATACCTAGGTGCAGTTACTGTAAAAAGGATTCATGAATATTGTAAATGGATTAAATCAACCAAAAAAAAAAAAGGGCTGGATACATATATCTCATCAAGCATACACGCATACACAGTATATAAAATTTTGGGCAGTATAGTTTTGCTTGTAATAATTTGCAGAAAGAGCACAAACCTGTATCCGCAGATCAATCAATCAATTACATGAAGAATCGGCCTTGACAGAGCTGGATCCATCTAATATTCTGAGTTCTTGAATCACAGTTTCAGCAATGTGATATACCATCTCTAATTATGCCCGAATCAAATCGGATGTATATATCACTCCAGAAGCCCAGCTGGTGCATGCCCATTGTCGACAGCATCTGATCGAAATGTATGCTAACAACTTTAAGAACAAAGTGGGAACTAATATGATCCAGATATGATATAGGACATAAAAGAGATGCAGCTGCAATCATCTTTGCTATGTCTGGCTGAGTAAAGGCAGATAAAGTCATTGTAATTCCCTGTGAATGCCCAACAATGAAAATTTTAGAACTTGTCATAAAATGAATATAATCAGTCATAATTGAAAGATTATACAGAACCAGTTCCTCCCAACTCCAATCCCAGAATTCCTTGTTACTTCCAAAAAAAAGGGAAATATGACTATGGCTTCCAATGTATACCACATATGTTTCCATCCCATGCATCAAAACCAGAATCAACAGGGATAAATCCCAAGGATTCCTCAACAGAATTTTCAAAACATCCCCACCCTGATAGTGGCTTGCACATATAACCCTCAGTACTTCTGGTGCTTCTGAGACCTACCAAGAAAGCTGCAATAGAAAATGTTCAATAACCATGCTACCATATTACAGGTAACTTTAGAACATCTAAAGGCGAAGATAAGCTACAACTGTAAGAACAGGTAAAGTGTTGGAAATAAGAGATTATGTTAGCTTCAGTTGCAGAGTACAAATAGATATTTTAATCAACTGTTCCTTGATAACAATCCTGCATCACATCACTGCCTAAGAACAAATAACATAGACAAAGATCAGATGATAATCACAAACAAAGACTACAGGAGCTTATTTACAATTCAAAGATATGGGGTAAATACAGGAATTAGAAATGGATGAGACACTACTCGTTGATTGACGAATGAAGGTATCATCATGGTAATAACCAAAAAAAAAAAATGTATTCAAGATCACAGCCTATTTTCACCAGCAAAAAAAAAAAAAACAATTCCAAAGCTTTCAAACGAAGTGTCAAGTACATAATCCCCGGTCATCCATGTGATGCCAGAATTGTAAAATTTGAGTTCAATATCAAGTTTTCCATCAGACAAAAGCAATATGTGGAGAAAACCACATTAGTTATATTCGACGACAGATACTTGTATTCATCAGGCTTTTATGACAACCTAACGAAATGACCTGAAAGACCAAAATGCATCGCCGAATATATAGACAATTCTGATGTTTTTTTTTTTATCAGATAAATTACCTTTTGTAGAGCTTAGCAGCGGAGCACAAATGGATGTTGAGCCATATTGAAGATATAACAAAGGTGAGAAAAACTTTACCACTAAATGCAAGGGGATGTGATAGGCAATACCTTTAGCAGGAAGATGAAGTTCTGATAGGTGTGAAGGTGCAGCAGGAATGATGGTTGGCAATTTCAGAAACTAAGGAAAATTTGCAGGACATAGCTCTTTGGATCTTTATGAATCCAGCTAAGAGAGATTGCTTCAGCCACAGGACTTGCAGGAGCATAATTTCTGCTGACCATCTCTGAACATCCATTAACTAGAGATGGGGCATAACCTTTTAGCTGTTTGGGGGCAAACGTGGTTGTTGGGCTGGAAGCAAGTGACAGAGTGCTGCTGGAGGTGATGGAGGCTATGCACAGGGCAGTGGGATGCTGGAACACCCCAGCGAGTCACCTCTATCGCTAGTCAGCTATTTGCCCTGTACTAATGAGACTGCCATCTTTGCCGTTATTCCTGGGTTTTCTTCTAAGAAGTTCCATTTAGTTGAATTTGATCATGGTAGCTAAAAAGAAATGCAAAGCTAGCTATATAGGAAATTTTAATGAAACCAGAGGGGCTTCATCACGAATTATGAAATTTATTCCTGGTCGGCAAGGGATATTAGTGACTTACATCTGATAACATAGCCGATGGTGCTAACATACAGGAACTAAAAAAAAATGAAATAAAAAGAATGAAAATATAATACAGCAATTAACAGATGAATAAATATATGGACAGAAGGAGAATCTACTGTATCCAATTGATATAAAGCATAGAGATGACCTCAGACAGGCCATCATCCACTCAGCAGTGGAATTCTTAATCACTTTACCCCACTGCTATTAAGAACATTTATTGCTTTTACCTCATTGATCTTCATCCTTTTATTGGGGATTTGTTGCAGAGAGATCGATGAGATTCACCAACAGTCCTGCTTCAGAAATCAGGATAACTCCCTCTCAAATATTGAGGGTCAGCCATTACTGGTTTACAAACACAGGCTTGACGACTTTGTGATTGATTTGAGCTTATTTCCATTTGCTGAATTTACCATCTCAGAAAGTTAGAATGATAATACCATAACCAACCACCTTCTGAGGAAAACACGTCGATGATGAAAAGGGGAACTACTCTGTAACACACCAAATACTTCCACGATAACTCAGATTTCCTTTTAAGAAAGCTAAGATTTATTATTCAAATTTTATCCCTGCAGCAAATGGATCTATATTACCTTGGATCTGGTCGTTCATACTTACTTACGCAGCAACTCCACCTGTTGTCAGAATGGTCTCACCCGATAGATTGGAAATCCAGAGCATATCAGCAGTCAATACCCAATTCAACCATAGATTGAAAATCAAACCAGATATAACCCAATAATAAGGAGATTCATAAAAAAAATGTTCATCCACAACCGATGTTAAACCATTTTCTTTTCAGCAAATGAGGTACATTACACAAGATATAGGGATGGATTTTACTATATCGGGACCAACACTCTTACTGGTATATTCGATGCTTATGAATCAGGGAAATAGGATATGAACGAATACAACTATAGATAGATGTGATATACTATGGAGGGGGTAGGCTCAAGAAACTGATTAGGGGAATGAACTCCCTTCTTGAAGCAGATACGTTAACGACTTTGAGAAGGAAGAAAAAAAAAAGAAACCATGTTGGAACGAAGCAGTTCCATTGCTGTATCTATAGGGGGATCAGTCCTGCTATATGCAGGTCGATCCCCTCTTTTTGCCTTGTGATTAAGAGAAGAAAGTGATAAAAGCGCAAATTAAAAGGAAGAAATGACAGAAAAGAAGAAAAAAAATACAAAGAATCAAAGAAGAGGGCAACGATTACTTACCTGGGGTTACCTTCAGTCTTTGCTTGAAAGGGAAAATGCCAATAGAAAATGCAAAGGGGAAGTGAAGATAATCGTTGAAGGAAAGATAGGGGTGCGGGGGTGAAGGAGTGGTCCCTTGAAAGTTTGCCTCTGCCGGTTCTTAAAGGAGAAGAAGAAGAATCCCGAAAGGCTTCGGTTGTAGATGGGTGGAGAAGGATGAGAATAAGGTTTGCTGCAGATGGACGGCGACTGAGAGAGGCGATGGGGAAGTTGAAGATCGGTGGTTCCCCTGCGGGGATGAGGGATCGAAGGGTTGGAGAAGGAAGGTCGGGCCATGGAGGAGAGAGAGAGGCGGCTGAGGGAGAAATTTCGAGAGAGTCTCCCCCCAAAACCCTAACTCGATTTGTGAGTTTTTGCAAGGTTTTTTTTTTCCAAAAGAGGTCTCCTCATAAAAAAAATTTTCAAAACGGGTTTCTCTTAAAAACCATTTCTATTTTTTGTAATTTTCTTTCATTATTTTTTATTTTTTTTGTTCTTTTCTGAGTATTTTTATTTTTTTTTGTATTTTTGGAATGAAAATCTGAGAAACAAAGACTAAACCCTAATTTTTTTTGTATTTTTCTACAAAGAATATTTACAAAAGTATTTTCCTGAGAATTTCAGACCATTTTGGGAAAATTTCTTCAAAAAAGAGGGTTTGGACCCAAGTTTTGAGAAAATGTTCGAGTTTTGATACTCGAATCAAGAAATACGATTTGATGGATCCAAACAGATGTCAGAGGGACTGTCCGGGCTATTTAAACACTATTTTTGGTATTTTCTGTAATTTTAATTTAAAATTTGAACAAGGAGACTCAGACTTGGATCTGGACAATGGATACAGATCCAAAATCAATTTAAACATATGAAATGAATTTGATTTCAATAAGACTTGAGAAATGAACTGGAATTTAGATTTAAAAAATGACTCATTTGCTCAAAAAATGAATTTAGGGGCAAGAAGGGAATATTTAAAAGATTTTGAAAAATTTTGGGTGTTCACAGATGCCCCTCTTTGCTACTAAGCCGGTTGAAAGTCGAGCTTAGTGGCAAAGAAAACACTCCAAATTTTGAAAAATGCCCCAGTCAGCAGATCCGAACTGGGTGTGGAAGAATTTGATTTAAAAGACATGGTTTTTCAGATTTAAAACTTTATCCTTGAATGGCTTTGGGAGGACAAAATCCTTGACAATGATATGACTGAATGATAGAGATGAGGAAATTGTGATGGGACTTTTGGGTGAAGATCCTGAAGTGATGAAAGATAAGAATTTCGGTCAAGTCTCATGGGTGAGACAAAATCACCTTTTCAGAATGACTCAGGTTTAGCCCTTAACCTGGACGGGACGAATATATCTCAAAATAACCTGAATGGGGAAGGGAATATATGATGACCTTGATGGGACATTTTTGAGGAAACGCCTCATGAGATGAAGCTCAAGTAGGATTTTATTCTGGATGGATATACAAAGCACGAATTCCTCGATGGGAAGAACCATGATGGGACTGGAGGAAGACACCTCATCGAAACGAGGGAAACTCGTTGGAATGAGACTTAGGTTTAACCAAAACCTGAAAAGGAAGATACCTCAAGGGGCGAGGTTCAGGCTTAACCCTTAACCTGAAGGGGACGACCATACGGAATCCTCGAGTGAAGAGACCATGATGGGACCTTCGGAGTTTGGACGAACAAATCCGAAAGGGGTTTGTGAGAGGAGGAAGGAAATGGGGTTCCCTAAAGTTTTGAAAAAGGGATGAACTTGGGCGTCTCATTGCTGAGACTGAAACCAACTTTTGGATTTAATGACCTCTCGCAGGAAGTACAGGTTTTGACCCTTAACCTGAGTGGGAACAACCATACGGATTTCTCGAAACTGTGATGGGACAGAAGAGATACTTCAACTGAATGGGGTAACTCTTCTGAAAGATATGAACAACGCTAGGTTGTACCAAAATGGATATCGAATGCTTATTTCATTTTTAGAATATCTAGAAAATTTTGCCAATAAGATAAATTTATAGTTGACTTCAACACTTGAAAATGTGCATATGTGTGCAAAAATATCTCCTCTTTTACCTAAAGTATTTCCTCCAACGAGGTTAACTTCTTGGTTTTTAAGAGTCAAATTCAATAATTTTAGCGCTGATGATTTTCTTCAAGAAAGTTATCTATTTCCCTGATATGAGAAGAGAAGAAATATTCTCAATTTCATAAAAGCAAGTAGTGAAAAGACATTGATAAAAGAATTTTGCATGAGAAAAAGATGACTTCTGGTAATTTAGGCAGTTTGATATCTGGGTGTTTTTCCCATGATGATCTTCTGGCACTCTTTTTGAGTCATTGAGCTTTTTCGGGTTTTTACATCATCCTTCATTTATAATGTTCCTGACTTTTCTCTCTTTTTCAGGGAAGGGTACGTCACAAACTCCTTCATCTCGGAGATGCTTTGATCCTTCTTTTTTTCTCAGGGATTTATATATGATATTGGCTCAAAAGGTCTTTTAGGTGATAGCTGAAATCAAATATCATTTAGGGTTTGTCGGTAGGTCCATCACATCCGCCTTCATCTCGACGGTGATCTGAACTTTCCCTGGAAGGATCCGTCACAAACTCCGTCATCTTGGAGATGTTTCAAATCTTCTTTGGCCCCGGGGGTCTACTCGCTTAATTCGCCTGCATCTTGACAACAATTGAGAGATCCCTTTTGCAGATATTTGATTGCAGCTTTAAAATGGATAAGAAGATATGGATTTGAGGGGATTCTTTTATGGCTTGAGATATTTTCACTGCCTGATTGCCAGATAGCCGTCTTTAAACACATGCCAAAGCTATGATCAATATCAATTCGTTTCTGGCTTTTCAATGTCATCGAATATTTCCTTTGCCAATCATACCGAGGATATTTCTCTCATCCTTTTGGTTGATCAACAGGAAAAAGATTTGAATTTTACCTCTTTTCCACAAAAGGTTTTCCCCTATTGGAAAGAAATACTAGAGGTAATCAGAGGTGATTCTTTTGTGCAGTAAGAAGATTGGAATCAACAAGTATTTTAGCAAATTGGCAAAGTTTTCTAGGATCCTTTGTGAAATAATCACTCAATATAAATTTTGACGAAACCTTGAGTTGAAAACTTGGGAAGGAATATTTAGATTTTTGTTTTGACCGACCAGCTCGAAAGCAGGATTTGATTGCCCGACCAGCTCGAAAGCAGGATTTTTGGAAGTACCAGCTCGAAACCAGGATTTTGGTTGCCCGACCAGCTCGAAAGCAGGATTTTGATTGACCGACCAGCTCGAAAGCAGGATTTTGATTGCCCGACCAGCTCGAAAGCAGGATTTTGATTGACCGACCAGCTCGAAAGCAGGATTTGATTGACCGACCAGCTCGAAAGCAGGATTTTGGTTGCTCGACCAGCTCGAAAGCAGGATTTGTTTGATCGACCAGCTCGAAAGTAGGATTTTGGTTGCTCGACCAGCTCGAAAGCAGGATTTATTTGCCCAACCAGCTCGAAAGCAGGATTTTGATTGCCCGACCAGCTCGAAAGTAGGATTTTGATTGACCGACCAGCTCGAAAGCAGGATTTGATTGACCAACCAGCTCGAAAGCAGGATTTTGGTTGCCCGACCATCTCGAAAGCAGGATTTGTTTGATTGACCAGCTCGAAAGCAGGATTTTTGGAAGTACCAGTTCGAAAGCAGAATTTTGGTTGCCCGGCTAGCTCGAAAGCAGGATTTTGATTGACCGACCAGCTTGAAAGCAGGATTTTGATTGCCCGACCAGCTCGAAAGCAGGATTTTGATTGACCGACCAGCTCGAAAGCAAGATTTGTTTGATCGACCAGCTCGAAAGCAGGATTTTTGGAAGTACCAGCTCGAAAGCAGGATTTTGGTTGCCCGACCAGCTCGAAAGCAGGATTTTGATTGACCGACCAGCTCGAAAGCAGGATTTTGATTGCCCAACCAGCTCGAAAGCAGGATTTTGATTGACCGACCAGCTCGAAAGCAGGATTTTGATTGACCGACCAGCTCGAAAGCAGGATTTGATTGACCGACCAGCTCGAAAGCAGGATTTGATTGACCGACCAGCTCGAAAGCAGGATTTTGATGGAAGTACCAGCTCGAAAGCAGGATTTGGATTGCCCGACCAGCTCGAAAGCAGAATTTGATTGACCGACCAGCTCGAAAGCAGTTTTTGTTTGCCCGACCAGCTCGAAAGCAGGATTGTTGGTAAAATGATTGGTATTGATATAGTTGTGACCCGAAGGCTTGGAAATGATGGATATTTGATGAAATTGTAACCCGAAGGCTTTGGACTTGAAATACATTGATGAAATTATAACCCGAAGGCTTGACAAGGATATACATTGATGAAATTGTAACCCGAAGGCTTGATAATAAAAGACATTTGATGAGATTGATAGACATTTGATGAGATTAATAAACATTTAATGAGGTTGATAGACATTTAAATGAGGATTTAGGATATAATAGACAATGATTCAGGTTTATCCCTTAACATGAAAGGGAAAGAGATTTTTGAGGATATACTTGAGACTTGAATTTAAAAGAGATATGACAAGATTTATGATTTAGGATTTAGATGGACCACTGCATTTGGCTGTATGCGGTCCAATTTTTCAGGATTAACCCCTTGTCCTGAACGGGAAAAAGAATAAAATTTAAACAGATAGAAGGAAAAATTTGATGAAATATTGATAAACAATGGAGAAAATTTTGAGGAAATTTATTTACTTTATAAAAGAATTTTCTCAAGTAGCATTTGTTGCTCCTATGAGTGATCTCGGGATCATCCCTTATCCTGAGAAAGAATACCTTGAATGTCGAGGTTCAGGTTTATCCCTTAACCTGAAAGGGGACAGAATGGAATTTAAGGAAATATAAATTTAGAAAATCAATTTAATGAAACTTGTATTTGCAAAAAGAATTCTCATAGGTAACATTATTTCCCTTACGAGAGGTCTTCAGGATTATCTCTTATCCTAAATTTAAAGAATTTAACTGAAGAAAAATTGATATAAATTTAGAAAATCAAATGAGGGTTTACGAAACTTGTATTTACAAAAGAATCCTCATAGGTAGCGTTATGGCTCCTACGAGGGGTTTCAGAATTTTCCCTTATCCTGAATGGGAAAAAAAATAGAATTTAAGAAAATTTAACGGAGGGAAATTGATATAAATCTAAAAAATCAGTAAAGATTGGCAAAACTTGTATTTACAAAAGAATTCTCATAGGTAGCGTTATTGCTCCTATGAGGGGTCTCAGGATTTTCCCTTATCCTGAATGGGAAAAAGATTAGAATTTAAGGCAAATTAATATAAATCTAGAAAATCAATAAAGATTGGAAAAACTTGTATTTATAAAAGAATCCTCATAGGTAGCGTTATTGCTCCTACGAGGGATCTCAGGATTTTCCCTTATCCTGAATGGGAGCACCTTGGACAACGAGGGTCAGGTTTATCCCTTAACCTGAGGGGGAAGTAAGAATAAAGGAAATACCTCGTGGGAAAGAGGCATCAGGTTTATCCCTTACCTGAAAGGGTAACAAAATAGAACTTTTAATAGAATTGAAGAAATTTTACTAAACTTGATAAAAATTGATGTAAACTTGATAAAAATATGAATAAAATGAATGAAACAGATAAAGACATCAAAAAGTGTCTGAAGATTTATAAGATTTGAAGAAAAGGAGTTTTTCTGATCCTGCCTGCATATGGGACTTTGAAAGAAAAAGATTTATTTAAAAGATAGGTGAAAAATCATTTTTGGAAAGAAAATCCACTGCAAGAAGAATGATCAGTGCGAGATCTGATCCTTTAAGAAAGGGAATCATCATGAGAGATCATCATGAGGTTTGATTTCGAAAATAGTGGTTTAAAAATCAATTTTTGAAAAAGAAAACAAGCATGAGGTGATGATTTTGAAGACAAATGGTTTTCAAAACCTAATTTGAAAAAGGAAAATCAGCATGTTAGTTTATTTTAAAAAGAGATTTAGATCAAAATATTTAAATTTTTGAAGAATTTTGCAGAAATTTTATGATTTTGAAAATCCTCATAGGCAATATCATTTCTCTCATGATGGAGGAAAACAAATTTTTTTTGAAAAATAGATGACAAGGATTTAAAAATTTTGAAAAATAGCAGGTAGGATCAAAAAGATTTTGAAGAAATCAGAAAGAAAAAGGTAATACACCTGGGGTTTTAAAAGAGGAAATTTTGAATAATATATACCCAGGGTTTTGGAAATTATAAGGAAGATATATACATATATAATATCATTCAATCATAGACATACAAGCGAGGATGCATAAATAGCACTCCCTAAAGCTAACTCTATATGCAATATTTGAAATGGCTGATAGGACCTTAATCCTAACTCTAAGATTTAGATCATCTGATTTCCATCAAGGTATGCCAATATACTCAAGCCGAAGCTTGAAGTACGTGGCATATAAGATATCTCTTCGGTTCTAAGGTAATGGCTTCCCAACATCCTTGAGCACCTACCGATATACCTCGGACTATGGCCCTTAGGTACGTGGTAGGGGGGCGCGAACCCAAATAAATGGTCCAGTTGTGAGGCTTTCTCCCGAACTATGGTTCAGTGAGACAGCCCAGCAACGTGAAGACCGGGACAATATAGGTAGGGATGTTTTAAAAAATATGATCAACATGCAATAAAAATCAGAAAGCTCTAATGCAAGTCCTAAAGAGATAGATTTAAAATAAAGAGAAGCATACACTTGCATACATTGTTTTGCATTCAATCCCTAAAAATTGAGGAGAGTTGTATTTAAGACCTAAATCTAATGTGAACATGGATATAATCTCCTCAATATGGTCCTACCAAACCATACTTAGATCCTATATGCAATGATGTCAGCTTAGGACAGAGTCTAGGCTCCTAAGGTTTGCATGAAAATGAAGCAGACATATGTTAGAATAAAGACTTAGATCATATAAAAGCAAAGCAAAGGCATAGATCCAACCGGACGAAGACGGGTCCCATCTCGGTCGCCAAAACTGTGATCATCGCAAAATTTTTCCTGTTTTGTGGTTCTCTCTCTTCCTTCTCTTTTCCTTTTTCCAACCTCTATTTTCCTCCTTTTTGAAGGGAGAAAAATAAAAGAAAGAAAAGAAAGAGAGAAGAGAAGAGAAAGAAAGAGAGAGAGAAGAGGAACTCTTTTGCGGGTTTTCACTTGACCTTGATTTGAAAAGAATTTAGAAATTTAACTCGCCTCCGTTTTGAAAATATTTATGGGAAAAGGGAGAGACGGGATTCGCTCGTCGGTACGAGGTTCGACCGTTCCTGGCGCCTTTACCAGGGGTAATCGAACCAAGGGTCGAATCAATGCCTTTTTGCTTTGCCTAAATATAATCTAAGAATTTATTCTAAAATTCTAAATGCACAAAGAGTCATACTTGTGCAATGCAAGGATGTATGCTCTTTTGAAAATTGATTTAGAAATTTCCAAGTGCTTCCGAGATGAATTTGATAAGGGAGTGAAGAAACGATTGAATCTAACTTAGAATCTTGAGGTAGATCAGAGAAGTTCTAAGTTTTTGAAGTAAATCAGAGTTTGGAAAAATAAATCTTGACTTCGAAAAAGAATGATTTAAAGCTTTGAAATGAAAGAAAATGAAGTTTCAAGGTCAGAAATGGACTTTGAATTTTGAACTTGAATTTAGGAAAGAAAATGAATACTTGAGATGAAATTAAATTTAAATTTTTTTTAAGTTTGAAATTGGAATGAACTGAGAAAATCAAATGGTATTTAAGAATAGAGATGGATTTAAGAGATTCAGATTAGATTCGGAAATGGAATTGAAATCTAGAATTGAAATTGGATTCTGGATCTAAAACAGAATGGGATCCAAGATTTGGAAATCCAAGATGGACTTGGGTTCTGGATCCTAAAATGGAGTGGATCTGAAGTCTGAGATCCAAATGTAGAATTGGGTTATGGATCCTAAGATGGATTTGGATCTGAAGTCTGAGATCCAAGGTGAAATTGGTTCTGGATCCTATAATGAAATTGGATCTGAAGTGTAAGATCCAAAGTGAAATTGGTTCTGGATCCTATAATGAAATTGGATCTGAAGTCTGAGATCCAAAAGTGGAATTGGAGTTTGGATCCTAAAGAGGAATTGGATCTGAAGTCTGAGATCCAAAAGTGGAATTGTATTTAGAAGACTAGATCCAAGTTGATCCGATTTTGGATTTGGAATTTCCAAAATTGATTTGAGAATTTGAATTTTGAATATGCAAATGAATTTTAAAGTCAAATTGGACTTTGAAGCTTGAATCTGGAATTTAGAAGATGAATCCATATTTCCAAGTTTGAATGAAATTTAGGAATTGAATCTTGAATATACAAATGAATTTCAAAGTCAAGTTAGACTCTGAATTTGAAGTTTGAATTTGAAATTTAGAAGATGAAGAGAATCTCAAAGTTAATTTGAACTTTGGATTTGATTGGAGTTTTGAATATAAAATGAACTTCAAAGTCAATTTGGACTTTGAATTTGAAGTTAGAATTTGAATTTTGGATATAAGCTGATTCTAAAGTTTTCAAAGTCAAATGGGACCTTGAAATTGAATTCTTGAATCCTTTTGAGAAATTTTGAATTTATGAATAGGTTTGGATCTAAGAAATGAAGGAAAGAATCACTTGGATTTATGAAAAAGAATTTTATAAATATGATGCAATTCTATCCTAAATGATGAATGAATTTAAATTTTTAGAATTGGATTTTGAAAAGCTATTCCATTCTTTAGATAATTAAAATAAGATTGAAAATATAATACATCCTTGACTACGGTCATTGAATGTATTATATAATAATCTATATTTAAATTCAGGTGAAGAATGAAACACATTTGGTGCTTTTATAGAATTTAAAATGAAATTAACTCTCAATATACCCTGACTATCGCCATTGGTATATATTTTGAGTTAATTTTAAATTAAATTCTAATAAAAGGAAAAAAAAAGGAAAATATGATGAATTTTGAAAATGGATCCAGTGTGGATCCAGTGTTATTTCGTAAAAGATAAAAATCCTAAGTTTTATCCACACCCTGACTATGGCCATTGATACGGATCGTCAACTTAGGATTAATTTACCTCTTACCAAATGGTGTTCGTGCCATTCGTGGTCCTATTTGTGAAAATTTTAAGTAAGATGAAAATGACATGAGAACAAATGATTTAGGATATTTATATGCTCATTCATTCTATATAGAACTGGAAATATAAAATTTTCATTCATAATTTAGCTATTACATCATCAGGTGGAATTCTGACAATCAAGATTTCAAATGAAGAGAAGAAGCCTGAATTTTCCATGTGTTTCTATGAGAGGGTTAGTATAAGGCAGAAGACTATATGTAGAAAGGAACATGAATGCATATGAATACATCTATCCTAATATGGAACACATGTATGAAACATTCTATTTATGCCAAGATGAGGTTGTATGTATATATATATATACACCTGGATATGATGCCTATGTTAGTGAGATGATGCCTATATACTTGTAATAATACATTGGATAAATACTCATTTATAAGAGGTATACTGTTTGGCAGCAAGTGGTTAGAGTTAAGTGGGCATTGTTATGTCTAAATGAAGGGTGATAATGCAAGGCTAAGCTAGCTATGATTGAAATAACAATGTGCGGTGGTTGGTAGGGAATATACCTAGGTGCAGTTACTGTAAAAAGGATTCATGAATATTGTTAATAGATTAAATCAACCAAAAAAAAAAAAGGGCTGGATACATATATCTCATCAAGCATACACGCATACACAGTATATGAAATTTTGGGCAGTATAGTTTTGCTTGTAATAATTTGCAGAAAGAGCACAAACCTGTATCCGCAGATCAATCAATCAATTACATGAAGAATCGGCCTTGACAGAGCTGAATCCATCTAATATTCTGAGTTCTTGAATCACAGTTTCAGCAATGTGATATACCATCTCTAATTATGCCCGAATCAAATCGGATGTATATATCACTCCAGAAGCCCAGCTGGTGCATGCCCATTGTCGACAGCATCTGATCGAAATGTATGCTAACAACTTTAAGAACAAAGTGGGAACTAATATGATCCAGATATGATATAGGACATAAAAGAGATGCAGCTGCAATCATCTTTGCTATGTCCGGCTAAGTAAAGGCTGATAAAGTCATTGTAATTCCCTGTGAATGCCCAACAATGAAAATTTTAGAACTTGTCATAAAATGAATATAATCAGTCATAATTGAAAGATTATACAGAACCAGTTCCTCCCAACTCCAATCCCAGAATTCCTTGTTACTTCCAAAAAAAAGGGAAATATGACTCTGGCTTCCAATGTATACCACATACGTTTCCAGCCCATGCATCAAAACCAGAATCAACAGGGATAAATCCCAAGGATTCCTCAACAGAATTTCCAAAACATCCCCACCCTGATAGTGGCTTGCACATATAACCCTCAGTACTTCTGGTGCTTCTAAGACCTACCAAGAAAGCTGCAATAGAAAATGTTCAAAAACAATGCTACCATATTACAGGTAACTTTAGAACATCTAAAGGCGAAGATAAGCTACAACTGTAAGAACAGGTAAAGTGTTGGAAATAAGAGATTATGTTAGCTTGAGTTGCAGAGTACAAATAGATATTTTAATCAACTGGTCCTTGATAACAATCCTGCATCACATCACCGCCTAAGAACAAATAACATAGACAAAGATCAGATGATAATCACAAACAAAGACTAAAGGAGCTTATTTACAATTCAAAGAAATGGGGTAAATGCAGGAATTAGAAAGGGATGAGACACTACTCGTTGATTGACGAATGAAGGTATCATCACGGTAATAACCAAAAAAAAAAATGTATTCAAGATCACAACCTATTTTCACCAGCAAAAAAAAAAAAAAAAAAAACAATTCCAAAGCTTTCAAACGAAGTGTCAAGTACATAATCCCCGGTCATCCATGTGATGCCAGAATTATAAAATTTGAGTTCAATAGCAAGTTTTCCATCAGGCAAAAGCAATTTGTGGAGAAAACCACATTAGTTATATTCGACGACAGATACTTGTATTCATCAGGCTTTTATGACAACCTAACGAAATGATCTGAAAGACCAAAATGCATCGCCGAATATATAGACAATTCTGATGTTTTTTTTTTATCAGGTAAATTACCTTTTGTAGAGCTTAGCAGCGGAGCACAAATGGATGTTGAGCCATATTGAAGATATAACAAAGGTGAGAAAAACTTTAACACTAAATGCAAGGGGATGTGATAGGCAATACCTTTAGCAGGAAGATGAAGTTCTGATAGGTGTGAAGGTGCAGCAGGAATGATGGTTGGCAATTTCAGAAACTAAGGAAAATTTGCAGGACATAGCTCTTTGGATCATTATGAATCCAGCTAAGAGAGATTGCTTCAGCCACAGGACTTGCAGGAGCATAATTTCCGCTGACCATCTCTGAACATCCATTAACTAGAGATGGGGCATAACCTTTTAGCTGTTTGGGGGCAAACGTGGTTGTTGGGATGGAAGCAAGTGACAGAGTGCTGCTGGAGGTGATGGAGGCTATGCACAGGGCAGTGGGATGCTGGAACACCCCAGCGAGTCACCTCTATCGCTAGTAGCTATTTGCCCTGTACTAATGAGACTTCCATCTTTGCCGTTATTCCTGGGTTTTCTTCTAAGAAGTTCCATTTAGTTGAATTTGATCATGGTAGCTAAAAAGAAACGCAAAGCTAGCTATATAGGAAATTTTAATGAAACCAGAGGGGCTTCATCATGAATTATGAAATTTATTCCTGGTCGGCAAGGGATATTAGTGACTTACATCTGATAACATAGCCGATGGTGCTAACATACAGGAACTAAAAAAAAATGAAATAAAAAGAATGAAAATATAATACAGCAATTAACAGATGAATAAATATATGGACAGAAGGAGAATCTACTGTATCCAATTGATATAAAGCATAGAGATGACCTCAGACAGGCCATCATCCACTCAGCAGTGGAATTCTTAATCACTTTACCCCGCTGATATTAAGAACATTTGTTGCTTTTACCTCATTGATCTTCATCCTTTTATTGGGGATTTGTTGCAGAGAGATCGATGAGATTCACCAACAGTCCTGCTTCAGAAATCAGGATAACTCCCTCTCAAATATTGAGGGTCAGCCATTACTGGTTTACAAACACAGGCTTGACGACTTTGTGATTGATTTGAGCTTATTTCCATTTGCTGAATTTACCATCTCAGAAAGTTAGAATGATAATACCATAACCAGCCACCTTCTGAGGAAAACACGTTGATGATGAAAAGGGGAACTACTCTGTAACACACCAAATACTTCCACGATAACTCAGATTTCCTTTTAAGAAAGCTAAGATTTATTATTCAAATTTTATCCCTGCAGCAAATGGATCTATATTACCTTGGATCTGGTCGTTCATAATTACTTACGCAGCAACTCCACCTGTTGTCAGAATGGTCTCACCCGATAGATTGGAAATCCAGGGCATATCAGCAGTCAATACCCAATTCAACCATAGATTGAAAATCAAACCAGATATAACCCAATAATAAGGAGATTCATAAAAAAAATGTTCATCCACAACCGATGTTAAACCATTTTCTTTTCAGCAAATGAGGTACATTACACAAGATATAGGGATGGCTTTTACTATATCGGGACCAACACTCTTACTGGTATATTCGATGCTTATGAATCAGGGAAATAGGATATGAACGAATACAACTATAGACAGATGTGATATACTATGGAGGGGGTAGGCTCAAGAAACTGATTAGGGGAATGAACTCCCTTCTTGAAGCAGATACGTTAACGACTTTGAGAAGGAAGAAAAAAAAAAGAAACCATGTTGGAACGAAGCAGTTCCATTGCTGTAGCTATAGGGGGATCGGTCCTGCTATATGCAGGTCGATCCCCTCTTTTTGCCTTGTGATTAAGAGAAGAAAGTGATAAAAGCGCAAATTAAAAGGAAGAAATGACAGAAAAGAAGAAAAAAGTTACAAAGAATCAAAGAAGAGGGCAACGATTACTTACCTGGGGTTACCTTCAGTCTTTGCTTGAAAGGGATAATGCCAATAGAAAATGCAAAGGGGAAGTGAAGATAATCGTTGAAGGAAAGATAGGGGTGCGGGGGTGAAGGAGCAGTCCCTTGAAAGTTTGCCTCTGCCTGTTCTTAAAGGAGAAGAAGAAGAATCCCGAAAGGCTTCGATTGTAGATGGGTGGAGGAGGATGAGAATGAAGGTTTGCTGCAGATGGACGACGACTGAGAGAGGCGATGGGGAAGTTGAAGATCGGTGGTTCCCCTGCGGGGATGAGGGATCGAAGGGTTGGAGAAGGAAGGTCGGGCCATGGAGGAGAGAGAGAGGCGGCTGAGGGAGAAATTTCGAGAGAGTCTCCCCCCAAAACCCTAACTCGATTTGTGAGTTTTTGCAAGGTTTTTTTTTTTCCAAAAGAGGTCTCCTCATAAAAAGAATTTTCAAAACGAGTTTCTCTTAAAAACGATTTCTATTTTTTGTAATTTTCTTTCATTATTTTTTATTTTTTTTGTTCTTTTCTGAGTATTTTTATTTTTTTTGTATTTTTGGAATGAAAATCTGAGAAACAAAGACTAAACCCTAATTTTTTTTGTATTTTTCTACAAAGAATATTTACAAAAGTATTTTCCTGAGAATTTCAGACCATTTTGGGAAAATTTCTTCAAAAAAGAGGGTTTGGACCCAAGTTTTGAGAAAATGTTCGAGTTTTGATACTCGAATCAAGAAATACGATTTGATGGATCCAAACAGATGTCGGAGGGACTGTCCGGGCTATTTAAAAACTATTTTTGGTATTTTCTATAATTTTAATTTAAAATTTGAACAAGGAGACTCAGACTTGGATCTGGACAATGGATCCAGATCCGAAATCAATTTAAACATATGAAATGAATTTGATTTCAATAAGACTTGAGAAATGAACTGGAATTTAGATTTAAAAATGACTCATTTGCTCAAAAAATGAATTTAGGGGCAAGAAGGGAATATTTAAAAGATTTTGAAAATTTTGGGGTGTTCACACTCCTCAACCCGCCCGTTCTGAAGCCGCCAGAACTCGGAAAACCACTCCTTTTATATATTTCCGTCAACCATAATGCTTGTGGCAGATTTCTTGCGCAGTACGAGGAAGGCAGCCGGATAGGGCATGCCATCTACTACATCAGCAAGACTTTCATCGATTATGAGAAGAGATACTCTCAGATGGAAAAGACATGTCTAGCCTTAGTGTGGATGTGTCGGAAGCTGAGACATTATCTGATGGCCTCAGAGTTCAAAATTCTGTCAAGACTTAACCCTCTCAAGTACATCCTTGAGCAGCCTTTCCTTACTAGACGGATTGCAAAATGGCAAGTCCTCCTAATGCAGTACGATTTGGAATATGTTTCTCAGAAGTCAGTCAAAGGTCAGTCTATCGCAGATCAGTTGGCAGATTTCTTGTTGACAGAAGAGATCAAAGCAGAAGATGATTTCCTTGACGATCGTATTTGCAGTATTCAGGAATCCCCAATTTGGACTCTATTCTTTGATGGAGCCCGAAATATGTCTGGTATAGGAATTGGGATCTTGCTAATCACTCCTGAAAAGGAGATGCTCCCATATTCCCTCAAACTCGACTTCCAATGTACTCATAACATGGCCGAGTATGAAGCTCTAATACAAGGCCTCAAAATTTTGCAAGACTTTGATGTCAAGAGAGTACATGCCTTTGGCGACTCATTGCTCGTTATAAGCCAAGTTAATGCTGAATGGAAAGTCAAGGATTCAAAGTTAATCCCTTATCAAAAGATTGCCTTAGCTCTCATAGGCAACTTTGAAGAATTTTAGCTTAATCATGTCAAGAGAGAATACAATCATATAGCAGATGGCTTAGCCTGTTTAGGCTCCATCCTGTCTTTTAAAGACAGAGAATCCTGTCGTTCATTCGAAATCGGCAGACTTGATCAACCTGCCTACTTTCCAGCTGAACAAGTGAACCAAGCCACTCAGAAAGAGAAGCCTTGGTACCGAGACATCAAAAATTTCATTGAAACCGGTAAATTCTCAGCGGAAATGCCAAAAAAGGAGCAACACACGATTCAGCGCATGTCAGCCCGTTATTTTATCCTTGCCAATGTTCTCTACCGTCGTGGATTCAGTTCTGAGTACGCCAGATGCTTAGATAAGGATGAAGCCATGGAAGTTGTCCGAGAGGCACACGAGGGAATTTGTGGTGGTCACGTCGGTTACCAAACACTCGTCAAACAAATCGTCCGGGCAGGTTATTACTGGAAAACCATGCAGCAGGATTGCCATCAATTTGTAAGGAAGTGCGCCAAATGACAAATGCACGCACCTTCCATTCATGCGCCAGCCGCATACTTGCAATCCGTGGTCTCTCCTTGGCCCTTTTCGATGTGGGCCTTCGACGTAGTTGGTTCGATCACTCCTTTGGCTTCTAATGGCCACCGATATTTCGTCGCGGCTACAGAATACTTCACCAAATGGGTCGAAGTCATAACTCTGCGAATGGTAGAAGGCCGACATGTGGTCTCGTTTATCCATAAGAATCTTCTTTGCCGTTTCGACGTACCCCATGATATTGTGTCAGACAATGGTAGTCACTTCAAGAATGAGAAGATGAAGACTCTCTGCTCAAAGTTTAGGATTCATCACCAATTCTCAGCTCCTTATTATCCTCAAGGAAATGGCCAGGCAGAAGCCACTAACAAAATTTTGATCCGCATTCTAGAAAGAACCGTGGAAACGGGCTGCGATTGGCACGAAAATATGCATGATGCACTTTGGGCATACCGAACCACCATTCGGACTCCTACCAATGCTACTCCTTCAGAGCTCGTCTACGGGACCGAGGTGGTGTTACCTCTCATTGTTCAGAAGCCTGCACTCAAGTTTGCATCACTCATCGAGCTTCCGCTTGATCTGTATCAGCAACAGAGGTTAGTACAACTGGATCTATTAGACGAGAAAAGGCTCAAGGCAGCGGAGCACGCTCAGGCCTATCGTCAGAGGATAGCTCGGCACTACGCAAAATCAGTTATTGAGAGAAGATTCTGAGTCAATGATCTTGTACTCAGATCAATAGCTCATCTCAAGCATCGGCTGAAGGGCAAGTGGTCACCTAATTGGGAAGGCCCTTATGTGGTTAAAGAGGCGCTGCCCCGCAATTCCTATCGTTTGATCAACGCAGATGGAGTGGAGTTGCCAGATCCTATTAATGCTTTACATTTGAAAAGATTTTACACTTGAATTGTTCATCATGGCCTTTTGTACTCTTTAAAAATCTTTCAATAAAGCAATAACCTTCTGCCCCCTGATACTGGGGCATTTTATTTTGATCTATACTTATCTTCCTTCATCATAATGCAGGCAGGATCAGACGAATCTTTTACTAAAAAATCTTACCAATCCTTTGTTAACTTGGTTATCTTCATCAAATTGCGTTCATTTCATTCTTCTTTTTATCTAATCAAGTTTTATCAATTTATTGTCAATTTTATCAATTTGTCAAATTTCATTAAGTTTCATTTTTACTAAATTTTATTCCTTTATCTTTAAAAACCCCTTCAGGTTAAGGGATAAACCTGATGCCTCTTTCCCATGAGGTATTCTTTTATTTATATTTCCCCCTCAGGTTAAGGGAAAAACCTGACCCTCATTGTCTGAGGTGTTCCCATTCAGGATAAGGGATAATCCTGATACCCCTCATAGGAGCATCGCTGCTACCCGTGAAAATTCTTTTTCAAAATAAATTTTCAGTAAATCTCTTTAAGTTCTTCTTCGTTTTTATAAATTTTATTCTGCTTCAGGTTAAGGGATAAATCTGAATTGTTTCCCATAAAAATTCTTCAATTCACCTCCAATTTTGTTCTATACTTCCTCAGAATAGGGGAAAAATCCTGAAGCCATGATAAATAAATTCGGATCTTAGGCCACCTTGGGTCAAGGATCTCGAATGAATCTCTCATCTTCATCGTCAAAATCTATTCATGCTTTTGTCAATCCTTCGAGTTCCGACTTCCGGGTTGGAATCGTCTCTTTCCCATCTGAATTCCGACTCATGATTTCATTTTCCATTTTATCATTATTTTTCTTAAAAACAAAAACCGGGTTCCGACTCGGATTTTCATTTTTTGTATATTCTTTTTTTTTAAGTCTCAAGTTCCGACTTGAACTTCCTTTTTGAATCCAATGCTTGTGTTGGACAAATCGTTGTTTTGAGAATTAGAGTTTTCAAACTCAATTCTCATTTCATTTTCTTATATTTAAAAAAACTGGGTTCCGACTCGAATTTTCTTTTTTTGTATATTCTCATTTTTGAAGTCTCAAGTTCCGACTTGAACTTTCTTCTGAATCCAATGCTCATGTTGGACAAATCGTTGTTTTGAGAATTCGAGTTTTCAAACTCGATTCTCACTCATTTTCTTGTGTTTGAAAAAAACCGAGTTCCGACTTGGATTTTTCGCTTTTGTATATCCTTATTTTCTCTTGAATTTTCCCTGTCAATCTAATACTCGTATTTGGATCGGAGTTCTCCTTGAACTTCCCCTTCAGGATAAGGGATAATCCTGAAAATACCGGCAATCATTCTTATTCGATTCTCAAGCATCTTAGAATGTCGGTCTCTTGTTCAAATCTCCGTTGAAAAATCCAGTGCTCGTGCTGGTATGCATTTTCAAAAACCCAGTGCTCATACTGGGGTGCATTTTTCGAAAACCCAGTGCTTGTACTGGGGTACATTTTTTGAAAACCCAGTGCTTGTACTGGGGTACATCTCTCGAAAACCCAGCGCTCGTACTGGGGCATTTTTGAAATCCAGTGCTGGTACATCTAGCACTCGTGCTAGTGTCGGGCTGATTGATCAGTTAGCCCTCCTGGTTCAGTCTCTGCACTAACCAATCATCAAAACTCAAGCTCTAAATTCCCAATTTCGACCTTCGGGTCATCATTTTATCAAATTTCAAATCTTTTTCTCTTGCGAAGGACCCTCTTCAGGGAGAGTTCGAGGGAGCTCGTTCCTTTCGCATGCAACCATCTTTCGTTCGCAAGAACCCTCTTCCAGGGAGAGTTTGAAGGGACTCGTTTTCTTCGCGAACAGTTTGCAAAACAACAACCAACTTTACACAAAAGAACCCTTTTGCTAGGGAGAGCTTCGACAGAAGCTCGTTTCTTTTTGTGACCCCCATTTTTCTCAAGTTTGACCAACCCCTTCACAGAGGACCCTCTTCTAGGGAGAGTGTGATGGACTCGTTCCTCTGTGATACTTTCTCAAATTTGTTTTTTGGCCGCCTTTCCATAAGAGAAGCCTAGAGATAGGGAGTTTTGACGAAAACTTAATTTCTCTTCGAAAGTTCCGTTTTGCAAACACCTCCTCTTTGGGGGAAGAGAGGAGTATTTCCAACTTCCCATTCAGGTAAGGGCTAAGCCTGAGTCTCTCTTTTTGGGGAAAAAGAGAAGAGAATTTTGTCACGGACGTGTCGATTCGATATCGAGCGATTTCTTTCATCAAGGATTTCTAGAATACATTGCCAATTTGCTATCAAAAGTCATTGTTGATCTCAAAGCTTTCATCACATAAAGAACTACCTCAAACTACCTTTAGTATTATTTCCAAAAGAGCAAGACTTTTGCGAAATAAGAACTAAATTCAAGCTTTTTCTGTTGGTCAACCAAGAGGATGAAGAAAAATCTTCGATATGACCGGCAAAGGAAAATTCAATGATGTTGAAAAGCTATAAGTGAATTGATATTGATCATAGCTATGGCATATTCTTAAAGATTATTCCTCTGGCAGTAAGACAGTGGAAATATCCTAGGCAGTCAGAAAAGAACCTACCCAATCCATATCTCCTCAGTCAGTCAAGCTGCAATCAAATATCCGCAAAAGGGATCTCTCAATTGTCGTCAAGATGAAGGCGAATTAAGCGAGTAGACCCCTGGGGCCAAAGAAGATTTGAAACATCTCAAAGTTGACGGAGTTTGTGACGGATCCTTCCAGGGAAAGTTCGGATCACCGTCGAGATGAAGGCGGATGCGATGAGCCTCCCGACAAACCCTAAAAGATATTTGATTTCTGCTATCATTTAGAGATTTTAACCCAAGAACCAATGTCATAATTCCTGAGAAAGAAAAAGAAGGATCGGAGCATCTCCAAGATGAAGGAGTTTGTGACGTACCCTTCTCCAAAAAAAAAAAGAAGAAGAAGAAGAGAGAAAAGTCAGGACATCTCCAAAATGAAGGATGATGTAAAAGAACCCAAGAAAGCTCCATGGTTCAAAAGAGTGCAAAAAGATCATCATGGGAAATGCCCAGGATATCAAACTGCCCGAAACTGCCAAGAATAATCTTTTTCTATGTGAAATTCTTTTATCAATATCTTTTCACTCAATTGCTTTTATGAAGCTAAGAATATTCCATCTCTTTTCATAGCAAGGAAATTGATGTCTTCCTTAAAGAAGCTCAACAGCAACAAATTTGAATTTGACTCTTGATTCTACAGAGTTAGCGCAATTGAAGCTAATACTCTAGGTAGAAAGGGGTGATATTTTTCATGCACAATTCAATCATGCTGAATCAACTACAATTTTGACATCTTATTAGCAATATTTTCTCATTGTCCCAAAATGAAGTGTGAACTTGATATTCGTTTTGACGTATCCTGACGTCATCCCTCCTTAGGACTGAAAAGTCCTTTCCTTCCGTCTAATCTGAGCGCTCTCAAATTCGCACACTTCCCTATGTTTCCCTACTATCCCACCATAGACAATTCCTGCTCAGGATAAGGGTAAAACCTGAACTTTTTGCAAAAGGTCTGTTATTGTCAAAAGCTATTTTCAGTCTCAGCAATGAGACGCCCAAGAACAACCCCTTTTCAAGCATTAGGGACCCCCATTCTTATCCTTTTGCAAAAACCCCTCTTGGACTTGTTGTGCAAAGTCTAGAGGCCCATCATAGTTTCCCCGCTCTTCGAGGATGCTGTATCCATTCAGGCTAAGGATTAAACCTGTTACCTCGCTCCTCGAGGTATAGCCCAAAAACCTTCTGCGAGAGGTCGTCTGTTTTTAGAAAGCTGATTTAGTCTCAGCAATGAGACGCCCCAGATCATCCCCTTTTCAAGCTTTAGGGAATCTCTTATTTTCCTCTTCTCGCAAACCCCTTCTGGATTTGTTCGTCCAAATTCCGAAGGTCCCATCATGGTTTCTTCGTCCAAGGATTCCGTATGGTTGCCCCTTTCAGGTTAAGGGTTAAGCCTGAGCCTCGTTCCACGAGGTATCTTTCCGTTCAGGTTAGGGTAAAACCTGAATCTCATTTCAACTAAATGTCACTTCTAGTCCTTCCACGGTTCCTTCATTTGAGGACTTCGTGTGATTCCCCCCCACTCAGGACAAGGGTTAAACCTGAATCTCGCTTTTGTGATGCATTTGTTGTCCCATCACGGCTTCCTCGTTCGAGGATTCTGTATGGTCGTCCCTTTCAGGATAAGAGTTAAGCCTGAACCTCGCTCCACGAGGCACCTTCCTCTTAGGATTGGGTTAAACCTGAACCTCGTTTCGACAAGGTAACCCTCCCGTCCCATCATGGTTTTTCCCATAAAGGAATCCATGCTCTGTATATCCACCCAGGAAAGGATCGTGCTTAAGATTTCATCTCGCAAGGCATTTCTCTTAAAGATGTCCCATCAAGGTCTGCTCATATTCCTTTCCCCATCCAATTATCTTGATCTATCTTCGTCCCATCCAGGTTAAGGGCTAAACCTGAGTCATTCCAAAGGTAGATCTCGTCTCACCCATGAGACTTGATCAAAATTCGGATCAAAATCCTTATTTTCCACCATTTTGGGATCTTCACCTAAAATCCCATCACGATTTCCTCATTTCTATTATTCAATCATATCATTGCCGAGGATTTCGTCCCCTCAGGACCATTCAGGATAAGACAAGCCTGAAAAGCCATGTTTCGAAATAATTCTTCCACACCCAGCTCAGATCTGTTGACTCAGGCATTTTTCAAAATTTGGAGTGTTTCTTTGCCACTAAGCTCGTCTTTCAACCGGCTTAGTAGCAAAGAGGGGCATCTGTGAACACCCCAAATTTTTCAAAATGTTGTAAATATCCTTTTTTTGCCCTTTGACCCCATTTTCTGGGTAATTGAGTCAGTTTTAAATCTAAAATCCAGTTTATTTCTCAAATTTGGTTGAAATTAAATTCATTTTACATATCTGACTCAATTCCGGATCCAGATCCAGATAAAAACCCGAATATGAGCTTCATCATCTAATTTTGAATCATATTCTCAAAATTACCAAAATAACCTTTTGAAAAGCTCAGACACTTCGTCCGGTATCTGTTTGGATCCATCGAGTTGTATTTCTCAATTCGAGGCTTAAAACTCGAATATTTCCTCAAAACTCGGGTCCAAACCCATTTTCTGAAGAGATTTCCCCAAAATAACCTTGAAAACCTTCTTTTGTGAATATTTTCTCCAAAAATACAAAAAAAAATAGTCTAAATCCTTGTTTCTCCGTAAATTTTAATATTTTATTCCAAAAATATCAATATATATATATATATCAAAATATATATATATATATATATATATATATATATATAAAATGAGGAAAAGAATAAAAATCCAAAAAGAAGAGAAAAATACAAACCTCTTTTAGCAAATTCTCTTAAAAAAAGCCTCCTTTGGAAATTCGTAAAAGAGCCTGAGGGACCCCGTTACAGGCCTTTTAGGGTTTTTCTTTGAGAACCCTTGAGAGAGAGAACGGATAGCCGCCTCTCTCCCGCGATTCTCTCTTCAATCCTCCCCATTTGGCCGCCCATCCACCAAAACCTTCTCCTCAACCCTCCATCAGCCGCAGGCTACACTCTCTCCCTCACAAAGCTCTCATCCGAACCTTCCATCCTCATCCTCCATCCTCCGTCCATCTTCAACGGCCTCGCACGCCTTCTTCCTCTCCACGCCTCAACCATGTGCGATCTCCTCTCAATCGCTCTGGAATCAATGGCTCCACCATCCCAGCCCTCGATCATCCGGGAACTTCCCTTCTCCTACCTTCATCATCAACAACCTCACATGCACCCGATTCCCCCTTCTGGAGAGTTCTCTTCTCCAGCCACCATCGATCAGGACCCCTAGCCTTCATCCACCCTTGATCCTTAAACACCGACCCTCCTCCCCATCTATAAAAGGATGAAGGAAGGAGCCTCAAGGGGATCGTGAGCGTCATCCATCCATTTCCCCTTTAATTTCATCCCTTGTTGAGCACCATCGCCATTAACATCCGGCATCACCCCTGGCTTAGGCATCGCTCCCCTCTTCTTTTCCATTTCCATTTTTCCTTGGTGTTTTCCCTCCAAGGGACCGAAGGTCGAATACTCCTGCAACGGAACTGGAATCGGTCTTCATCCGGAATTCACCTCAACATTTCCCTTCTTCGGCGCGCATCTTGCTTTCTCTTCCTCTGAGCTCTTCCCCTCAAGGCTATTGAAGAAGCCTCAGTTTCCTTTTTCAAAATCCCTGCAAAAACCAGGTTGTCAGCAAACTCCTAACCACATCAGCTTACACAGGTTTGAATTTTTTTTTTCAGCACCCATTTTATCAATTGCTAGATCTAATTTGAATTCTTGTTGTAGAGATTTACTTAAGTTTTCCCATGAATTGTGTAGAAGATTTTTTTTTTTTTTTGTAAAATGTATGTCATAAGATTTACTTAGGTCCATCACTTCACTCCTATATCAAGTTTGATTGTTGTATAAAGCTCTTGAGCTCTCACCTTAGGACAGGGAAAATGAATGTGGATACTAAAATATAGCAAGACTGGTCCTCACCATATGTAATTGCATATTGCTGAAGTCATAATACATCAAGTAGGATCATTTCAACATGACTGATCGAGTTCGGTCTAATGTGTTAGCTGAAATATTTTGCTGATTTGGCTCAGACTGCCTAGATCCATTCATTATCAGGTCGCACTCCTCCTGTATTATACCCCAGCATCGATCAGATGCTAACTGTACAGTCAATGGCCTGCGAGTCCTTGCCACATCCTGAATCTAGCACATCTGTCTCTCATTTGTTTTTAATACTCCTTACAATCACCACACTATGCCATCATATGTTGCATTTTGGATTTCTGTTTATTCTTGAACATCCATACCTGCACATCCTGCCGAAATACATTTCACAGCAGCCTCATGTTGCATTAACCACCTCCTGGCTTACAGTTCAGCCATCTATTGCTTGTTGTCACGCACCCAGTCCATAGCACATGCATATGCACCGTGCATATATGCCAAATGCATATTTGTAACATGCATTCCATCATATGTATACCTACAGCAGGTATGCTCAACTCTTCTCTGTTGTAAGAATCTGTTTGCATCAGCTGAAACAGGTTACCATATGGTGATAACTTCATCTTTAACAAATAGGCATCCAGTCTCCTGTCACTAGTATTGCCTTTCCAACCCCCACCTTCAAAAGGTACCACAGAACTGAAAACTTTTCAGTGATTCACAGAAAAACACTGTAGCTTCTCTTCCTCATGACAGTTCACCAAAAGAACTGCCATAAATTGCGATTTCTATAGTGGTTCACAAAAGCCACTATTTCCAAGAATAGCTCATCACAAGCAGCTATGGCTGTTACATTTCATGATGGTTCATCTTGAACCATCTTGGCCCTCGCCTTCATTCATGGCATATAGAAGTTCACTTCACCATGGCCTTACCTATATATATACACATATATATATATATATACCCATATATATGTACACTCTCTAACAAATGCAGGGTAGGCCATATACCTTTCTCATTCAGCATGAGCATAGCACTTTGTATTAGGATCAATACAAATCATATGTGATTTTGCATTCAATGAAGCACTTTCCTTCTATTGTGCTAATTCATTTCTTTGCAGAGAGGTCATGGAAAATCTGTGTTGCCTTCTTAATATTAGAGATGCCATTCTTCCAGATTTCAATTTTGAGGATTGTAATAACTTAGATATTAATGAGAAATTTACATTTCCAGTTTTAGATAGAATCAATGAGCATTATAAATATCATGAATTGTTTGTTTTACATGCAATTTTGCCTTTATTTCTCAAATTCTCACAAATAGCAACACGAATGGCACGTGCACCATTTCGTAAGAGGTAATTAATCCTAAGTTGATGATTTACATCAATGGCCATAGTCAGGATGTAAACAAGACTTAGTGTTTTTATCTTTTATAAAATAACACTGGATCCACACTGGATCCGTTTTCAAAATTCATCATATTTTCCTTAAATGTTTTCTTCTTTTATCAGAATTTATACCAAGGGCCATAGTCAGGGTATATTAAGAATTAATTTCATTTTAAATTCTATAAAAGCACCAAATGTATTTTATTCTTCTCTTGAATTCAAATATAGATTATTATATAATACATTCAATGACCATAGTCAGGGATGTATTATATCTTCAATCTTATTTTAATTCATTTCAAGAATAAGATAGCTTTTCAAAATCTAAATTCAAACTCTTTAAATTCATTCATCATTTAGGATAGAGTTGCATCATATTTTCCAAATCCTTTTTCATAAATCCAAGTGGTTCTTTCCTTCATGTCTCAGATCAAAACCTATTCATAAATTCAAATTCAACTCTATTTCTCAAAAAGATTAAAGAATTCAATTTCAAGGTCCCATTTGACTTTGAAACTTCAGAATCATCTTGTATTTCAAAATTCCAAATTCTATCTCAAATTCAAAGTCCAATTTAACTTTGAAATTTATTTGTATATTCAAGATTCAATTTTCCAAATTTAATTCAAACTTAGAAATTCTTGATTCATCTTCAAGATTCTAGATTCAAACTTCAAATTCAAAGTCAAATTTGACTTTGAAATTCATATTCAAAGTTCAAAATTCTCAAATCAAATTTTGAAATTCCAAATCCAAAGTTAGATCCTAAATCCAACTTGGATCCAGATTTCCAAGTACAAATCTCCACTTTAGGATCCAAAATCCAATTCCGCTTTTGGATCTCAGACTTCAGATCCAAATCCACTTCAGATCCAATTCCATCTTAGGATCCAGAACTCAAATTCTACTTTAGATCTCAGACTTCAGATCCAATTCCACTTTAGGATCCAGAACTCAAATTCTACTTTGGATCTTAGACTTCAGATCCAATTTCATCTTAGGGTCCAGAGTCCAACTCTACATTGGATCACAGACTTCAGATCTAGTTCCATTTTAGGATTCAGAATCAAATTCTACTTTTGGATCTCAGACTTCATATCCAAATCCATTTTAGGATCCAAAACTCAACTTCTATCCTGGATCTCAGACTTCAGATCCACTTTCATCTTAGGATCCAGAACCCAAATTCTACCTTGGATCTCAGACTTCAGATCCAAATCCATTTTAGGATCCAGAACCCAATTCTACCTTGGATCTCAGACTTCAGATCCAAAATCCATCTTAGGATCCAGAATTCAATTCCATTTCCAATTCTAGATTTCAAATCCAATTCCAGCTACAGATTGCATCTGAATTTCTTAAAATTCATTTTTAAACACCATTTGAATTTCTCAGATCCATTCTAAATTTCAAACTTCAAAATCTAAATTCAATTCCATCTCAAGTATTCATTTCCTTTCCTAAATTTAAGTTCAAATTCAAAATCCATTTCCGACTTTGAAACTTTATTTCCTTTCATTTTAAAGCTTCAAGTCATTCTTTCTCAAAATCAAGATTTATTCTTCCAACTCTGATTTACTTCAAAGACTTAGAACTTCTCTGATCTATCTCAAGTTATAAGTTAGGATTCAATCATTTCTTCACTCATCTCAGAATACTTGGAAATTTCCAAATCATTCTTTTCAAAAGAGCATACATCCTTGCATTGCATAAGCATGATTATTCGTGCATTTAGATCTTTAGGATAAATTCTTAGATAATATTTAGGCAAAGCAAAAGACATAGATTCGATCCTTGGTTCGATTACCCCTGGTAAAAGCGCTAGGAACGGTCGAACCTTGTACCGACGAGCGAATCCCGTCTCTCCATTTTTCCCGCAAATTTTCAAAACGGAGGCGAGTTAAATTTCTAAATATTTTTCAAATCAAGGTCAAGTGAGACCGCGCAAAATAGTTCCTCTCCCCTTTTTTTTCTTTCTTTTCTCTTCTTTCCTTCTTTTCTTTCTTTTATTCTTCTCCCTTCAAAAAGGAGGAAAATAGAGGTTAGAAAAGGAAAAGAGAAGAAAGAGAGAGAAACCATAAGAGAGAGAAAAAATTTGCGATGATCACACCCAACTTTGTCATTATCGCCCTTTGAGGCGCTACTTAGCCCTCCGGTTGTGCCGGTGCTGGTTCCACTCCGAAAATTGGTACTGCTGTCACTTGTCCATTCCGTGACTCCCATAGAAACATAGGCAGAAAAGAAATGTTCGTATCAACCAACCGACTGCTATTAGTTGTTCAACAAAATAGAAAGTAGATGTGCAGATGCAATGTTCAAGAGTTGCCGCGCCAGATACATTTTCATATCCTCCTCCGGTTAGATATCGATACCTATCTGTAGCAAAGGAAAGGGCACCTCAAGAGGTTCCATACCCTAATAGCAGAATCTCCAGACGCGGTTCTACATCCACCAGATGTATGTGAATAAGATCCAGCCACAACGTAACTAAGAAAGTCGGGAGTTAGTTACAAATCCCATTGATGAACCATTTGACATTGATGGAGAAGTACGTCCCGTCGATGAACCTGTTTAGGATATTTCCCCAGAACCTATTGAAGCTTACCTTATTAGAGATAGGGGAAGGTTGGATGGATAATTTACCAAAAGGGCTCATCATTCGCAGGTCCCAACTTCTTACACATTCCCTCTCATCATATTAAGGTTAAAAAAACCATTCGATAAACAAGTGCATCCCTTCCAGATACCCCGTAGTGCTCCTTGGAAGGCACCCATTTCAACGTAGTTTGTTCCCCAAATCTCCACCTCGAATAAGTCTAGGCTTCAGAAGGTTGGGACAGAACCAGTGGTTGGAGACCAGATTCCAATTCACTATGGAGATCGAGATCTTGTTCCACTAAACCAAGTTCAGGTTGTACTACCTGCGGCGCCATTACCAGTAAACCCACATGTAGGGGAAGAAGAAGCAGTAGCAGCTGGGCTTTAGACGGATATGGGGTGGACGAAGAGGCAAAAGCAGGGGTGTTATCATCGCAAATTTTTTTAACTTTTGCAAATCAAACTGACCTTTGAAAAAGATTTTTGAAAATAACTCGCCTCCGTTTTTAAAATGCGGAAAAATTTCGTAGAATGGGACTCGCCTGTCGGTACGAGGTTCAACCGTTCCTACCACCTTTAACAGGGGTAATTGAACCAAGGATCAATCTTATGCTCTACTCTATTCAACTTGTCTAAATCATATTCTAATTTCTAAATGCACATAGAATCAGGCATGTGCTATGAATTTTCAGAAAATGCACATTTTGAAAACATGATGTTTGCTTTGAATGATTGAAATATTTAGAAAATGTAAATCTTGGAAAATCATGAATTGGGATTTGAAATGTACTTCTGAGAGAAATAAAATCGATTTTGAGGAATCCTTGACATTTGGTGAAAATCGATTCTGAGAGACTTGGTTTCTCTGAATTCAAACTTGGAAATTGAAATTCTAACTTAGAAAATTTGAATTTGGAACTTGGGAAATACTTGAAATATCATTGGCAAATCCATATTCTTTTGAATAAGACTTAGAAAAATTCTAACTTCAAACTTTGAAATTGACTGCATAACTTTGGAAAATTGAGTTTATGAACTTGAGAAACACTTGAAATATTCTTTGAAATTCAATGCTTTTGGGAAAATCGATTTTGCTATAAGACTTGGGAGATTTTGAGGAAATGAACTTCTTTGAATTGAGATTTGAATTGGAATTGGCAAATGCATGAAATGAATGAATATGGATTTGAGGAATTTAGAAACACTTTTTGTATTTTTGAGAAATGCAGTGCATTATTGAAGTTAGCCTAAGAGTGTAGGCTGAATGTGGCTAATGTGAAGATTATAAATCTGAGTATCATTCATATTCTGACTATGGCCATAAATACAGATTCCACCAAGTTTATAAACTTCATAGAAGCTAGTGCATGTGCCATTCGTGTAGACCATGATGAATTTGTAAAAATATGCATGAATCATCATCCATCACACATTAAAATTATAAAAATAAACTATATGCAATGCAACCTAAGCTAAGCAGGAAATGTAAATTCTTATTCCAAAGTTTAATTACAAATTACAACACTATTGAAATTTAAATACATGAAAAATAAAGTCTTCAATGTACCTGCAAAACTAGAAAACTTGGTTAATGAAAATATGTTGGCTTTTCTAGATTTATCCAGTAATATCTAGAAATTACTGGATTTTGCTAGATATAAGACTTTTCCTTGATTTCCTTAAATAAAAATGATAAAGTATGAAATAAAATAGAATAAATAAGGAATATAAGATATGAAATTTCAAAATTGGGGTCCAAATGACCAAAATAACCCTAATAACAAGACTATGGCCTTGAAATTAGGGTTTTTTAGAAAGATATTTGGATAAAATGCAAGTTTTGAAATTTGAATGGAATAAGCTAAGCTAAATATGATGTGACATGATTAAAAATATGGAAATTAGGGTTAAGGATTTCGAAATTGAGGTCAAATGACCAAATTGCCCCCGATAGCAAGACTATGGCCTTGAAATCAGGGTTTTCTGAAATAGATTTTGGTAAAAACTTAGGTTTTATGCACTAAATGAAATCAAATGAGCATCAAATTAAACCTAAAGCATCCTAATATGATTATGAACACGATTAAACTATAAAAATATATGCTTATGCACGAAAATCCAATAATATCACAAAAACTGTGATTTTAGCAGTGTTTTTGGATCTTTCAGGAACCCGGTTTTGCAATTTGCTTAATTCAGCCATCAATCAGATTCCAAAAATCCTCAAAATTGGTACCTGCACTTGTTATAACCCTAATGTCGAATTCGAATTATAAAAATAATTTTTTGACATTGAAATAATCCGAAAATTGCATTAAACCCTAAAAATATGCTATTTTTGACCTAATTCACCAACCAGTCTCAGTCCAAGACCTGAACCAGGGGTCAAATTTCCATGAAAATCCATGAAATTTTACAGAGACTAACTAAGAAGAAAAACAGATATTTCCCAATTTACAGATCGGAAAAATCATCTCTGGTTAGAATGAAACCCTTCCGGCAATCAGAGCTAAAATATATCACTTTTAACAGGGATTAAAACGGCTACTTCAGATTGAAAATACAGACATAAATAGCAATCCTAAACAAAAATCTCTGAAATTTTAGTGGTGAACAGTAGACATAAAAATAACAATACTCACTTTTTACAGATCATGAATCGGATCTGTGGTTTGGGATTTATGACTAACACAATTCTGATTAGGGTTTTGGTAAACCCTAACGCGTTTTAAATTTAAAAACAGATTCTCTGAAAGGGGAAAAATACTAAACAGTGATAAAAAAATCCTAAAATTTCACATCAGACAGATCTATTCAATTTGAATCCATAGCACTTTACAGATCTAAAATCGGATATAAGATGACAGAAATATCATCACAGCAAGTTACCTTCTTGATTTTAACCACGATTTTAAAGCTTTAAAAACCTGGTTTGATGTCTGATTTTTTTGACAGAGTTCCTGAGATCCAAAACCTCTGATTTTTCTAAAGTAACTCAATAACTCATGCATGCATCACATATAAAAAAATCAGAAATAAACAATGAGTACTTCAATCCGAAATAACATTATCTTTACTGTTCTAAACCTAAAACACACAGAAATTTAAGAAACTTGGAAAACCATGCATTAACTAATGTAAATCAATAAAATAAACCATAAAACAGTAAATAAAAATTATTTCTATGCTATAGAACGTAAAACAAACATGAATAAACCATGAAAATAAAATAAAAATAGGGAATCAATGGCTGGAATTTGATATCACTTTTAAAACATAGATTTAACCCAATAAAAGAGTAAATCATATATTTTATTGGTTAATAATGTAAAGAATCATATTAAAATCAATTCTAATGGATTAAAATCCCTGTGAATCACATAAAACAGGGTTAGATCACCTTCTTGGATCGTTCTTGCTGATTCTTGATGGTTCTTGAGGTTAAACCATGGTTGGATCTTCATAAGGAGGGGTGTCCAAGCCTAGACTTAGGTTTAAATCATTAAAAACACTAAATAAAATATTAAAATTGAAGAAATTATTTACCTTGGAGTTGCAGCAATGGAGGAAGGCTGGAGAGGAGAGAGAAGCTCCAAGAATCCAATAGGAGGTGGCTGGAAAAATCATCCCCCATGGGGCCTCTTTATAAAGAATTTTTTTTTAGGTTAAAAAATTAAGTTTTCTAAAAATTTTGGACTCTCTAAGGGGGGCGATTTTGGGGTGTAAAGACTATCCTACCCCTAGCCTAAATTATCCTATTTAATACCTAATTAACCCCTAGACTCTCCTAAAAAATCCCAAAATGTAATGCCACTTGGCATTTTTAACATTAGAATTTTAAAACACCTTTTAAAAACCTTTAAAAACACTAGTTTTAAAAACTAAACTTCAAAATGAGTTTTTAAAATGAATTTTGACTCTTCTAAACCCTTAACACTAACCAAGACACTGACTAACCCTAGTCTAGCCCTGACTTACTCGAATATGGCGCCACCCCGAGTGGGCCCTACTTGAGTTTTTACAAAAAGATGATTTTAAAACTTGAAACTGAAGGAGTTTTCAAAAGGATTTTCAAAAGTAATCTTAAAATTAGAATTTTTGAAATGGCATAGGGTCCTAACTAGGTTAGAACTCCTCTGGATATGGTGCCAACTGAGTGGGCCCACATCGAATTTTGAAAATTTTTGAAATAAACACTGAAAATGGCTTTGAAAAAGGGTTAAAATCGACATTTGAAATTCAAGATCTTTGAAAATAGGGTCTCAAGCGAACTGGAACTCCGAGTTAGAGTCCAGAACTCTTAGGACTCTGAGATTTTAAATTTTAGAATTCAAATGTAAAAATTTTTGAAAGATTTTATCAAGAAATGATGAAATAAGTCGAAAAACCCAGTCAGGGTTAGACTCTTAACTCGACTGAACTCTAAAATAGAGTTTTTGAACTAACTAGACTTTGTAAAATGACCTAAATTTTGACAATAATCGAAAAAGACTGAAAATGGAAGTAAAACAGACTTCAAAACGGATTAGGACTCTGAGATAGAGTCCTGATCGGACTGAAACTTTCAAAAATTTAAGAAATTTGATCAATAGAGGAATTTAGAAGCGACACCACCTCAATGGGTCTCATCTGTGAATTGAAATCGATTAAAATTTGAATTTGAAATGAATCCTGATTGTTTCCTTGAGAAAATATTTCGAAATATAAAGTCCTGGGGTTGGAAAATGACAGAGTTTGAATCAAAACCCAGGTTTTAAAATTGATTTTGAAATAAAAGCTTTAAAATTCAAATCTGGATTGAATGTTTTGAAATAGGAGTGCTAGATCTCGAAAATGAAATGCAATGACATGCAACGACATGCAATGCTATGCAATGCGATGAAATGATATGCAGAATACATGTAATGATATGCAATGACACATGAAATGGACAAACACTGGATGAGGGTGAAAAGTTGGGGTGTTTACAGATGCCCCTCTTTGCTGCTAAGCCGGTTAGAAGCCGAGCTTAGTGGCAAAGAAAACACACCAAATTTGAACCATAAAAATGCCTCAGTTAGATAAATTTGACTGGGTATGAAAGAATTAGTTCAAGTGATGATGGTAGATATGAAATGGAAAATAAGTAGAAAATTTTATTTCAAAAGAAATGAGATTCAGGTTTTGCCCTTAACCTGGATGGGACTGGAAATACCTCGTATGGAACGAAGCTCAGGCTTAACCTTTAACCTGATTGGGAAATGAAATACCTCATCACGTGAGGCTCAGGTTTGTACCCTTGACCTGATTGGGCAGAAAATGGACGGAACCCACGAAAGAAGAGACCGTGATGGAACCTTCGGATTTCCGCACAATGAATCCGATAGGGGTTTTGCAAAAGGAAGGAAATTGGGGTCCCTAAAGTTTGAAAAGGGATTGATTTTGGGCGTCTCATTGCTGAGACTAATTAACTTTTGAAATTGCCTTTTGCTGAAATTGGTGGCTTAACCTCAAGCCGAAATTGGACTGTCTATTGTGGGACACTGGGGACACAGGGAAGTGTGCGAATCCAAGAGCCCGTGCGCTCAGATTATACCAAAGAAGGGAAGGAATCTTGAAAACTCCCGTAATCAAGTCCTAAAAGGGATAACAACTGATGTCAGGATGCGCCAAAGATGAACCTCAAGCTCTCGCCTCACGTCAGGATATCTAGAAAATATTGTCAAAATGTTGAAAATTGTTGTTGATTCAAAATAATTGAAAATGATGCACATTGTTTTGAAAGTATTCCCTCTTTTCTACCTGAAGTATTACCTCCGACTAGGCTTAACTCCATAGAATCAAGATTCGAATTCAAATTGCTTGCGATTGACTTTCTTTCAAGGAAGCTATCAATTTCCTTGATATGGACGGAAAAGAAAGTATTCTTGATATTGCGAGAGCTATTGGTGAAAGAATATTGATAAAAGAATTTCACAAAATTAAAGAAGATTCTTGATAGATTTGACATTCTGATATCCTGGGATTCTTTTCTCATGATGATCTTTCTGCACTCTTTTTTTTAGCAGATTGGAGCTCTCTTGGATTTTTCG
Organism: Nuphar pumila; assembly: GCF_984573655.1. Taxonomy (NCBI): domain Eukaryota; kingdom Viridiplantae; phylum Streptophyta; class Magnoliopsida; order Nymphaeales; family Nymphaeaceae; genus Nuphar; species Nuphar pumila. Next base: position 56,270,235 of record NC_143254.1, read on the forward strand.
GGAATTACATCCTCCTTCCTTTTTCGGGAAATCGATTTTGACAACTTGAACTAAGTAGAGCATTAAATTGATCAGGCGAAGACAGGTCCCATCTCGGTCGCCAAACCTGTTATCATCGCAAAAATTTTTAACTTTTGCAAATCAAACTGACCTTTGAAAAAGATTTTTTAAAATAACTCGCCTCCGTTTTTAAAATGCAGAAAAATTCCGTAGAATGGGACTCACCTGTCGGTACGAGGTTCAACCGTTCCTGCCACCTTTAACAGGGGTAATTGAACCAAGGATCAATCTTATGCTCTACTCTATTCAACTTGTCTAAATCATATTCTAATTTCTAAATGCACATAGAATCAGGCATGTGCTATGAATTTTCAGAAAATGCACATTTTGAAAACATGATGTTTGCTTTGAATGATTGAAATATTTAGAAAATGTAAATCTTGGAAAATCGTGAATTGGGATTTGAAATGTACTTCTGAGAGAAATAAAATCGATTTTGAGGAATCCTTGACATTTGGTGAAAATCGATTCTGAGAGACTTGGTTTCTCTGAATTCAAACTTGGAAATTGAAATTCTAACTTAGAAAATTTGAATTTGGAACTTGGGAAATACTTGAAATATCATTGGCAAATCCATATTCTTTTGAATAAGACTTAGAAAAATTCTAACTTCAAACTTTGAAATTGACTGCATAACTTTGGAAAATTGAGTTTATGAACTTGAGAAACACTTGAAATATTCTTTGAAATTCAATGCTTTTGGGAAAATCGATTTTGCTATAAGACTTGGGAGATTTTGAGGAAATGAACTTCTTTGAATTGAGATTTGAATTGGAATTGGCAAATGCATGAAATGAATGAATATGGATTTGAGGAATTGAGAAATACTTTTTGTATTTTTGAGAAATGCAGTGCATTTTTGAAGTTAGCCTAAGAGTGTAGGCTGAATGTGGCTAATGTGAAGATTATAAATCTGAGTATCATTCATATTCTGACTATGGCCATAAATACAGATTCCACCAAGTTTATAAACTTCATAGAAGCTAGTGCATGTGCCATTTGTGTAGACCATGGTGAATTTGTAAAAATATGAATGAATCATCATCCATCACACATTAAAATTATAAAAATAAACTATATGCAATGCAACCTAAGCTAAGCAGGAAATGTAAATTCTTATTCCAAAGTTTAATTACAAATTACATCACTATTGAAATTTAAATACATGAAAAATAAAGTATTCAATGTACCTGCAAAACTAGAAAACTTGGTTAATGAAAATATGTTGGCTTTTCTAGATTTATCTAGTAATATCTAGAAATTATTGGATTTTGCTAGATATAAGCCTTTTCCTTGGTCACATTTTAAATAAAAATGATAAAGTATGAAATAAAATGGAAAAAATAAGGAAGATAAGATATGAAATTTCGAAATTGGGGTCCAAATGACCAAAATACCCCTAATAACAAGACTATGGCCTTGAAATTAGGGTTCTTTAGAAAGATATTTGGATAAAATGCAAGTTTTGAAATTTGAATGGAATAAGCTAAGCTAAATATGATGTGACATGATTAAAAATATGGAAATTAGGGTTAAGGATTTCGAAATTGAGGTCAAATGATCAAATTGCCCACGATAGCAAGACTATGGCCTTGAAATCAGGGTTTTCTGAAATAGATTTTGGTAAAAACTTAGGTTTTATGCACTAAATGAAATCAAATGAGCATCAAATTAAACCTAAAGCATCCTAATATGATTATGAACACAATTAAACCGTAAAAATATATGCTTATGCACGAAAATCCAATAATATCACAAAAACTGTGATTTTAGCAGTATTTTTGGATCTTTCAGGAACCCGGTTTTGCAATTTGCTTAATTCAGCCATCAATCAGATTCCAAAAATCCTCAAAATTGGTACCTGCACTTGTTATAACCTTAATGTCGAATTGGAATTATAAAAATAATTTTTTGACATTGAAATAATCCGAAAATTGCATTAAACCCTAAAAATATGCTATTTTTGACCTAATTCACCAACCAGTCTCAGTCCAAGACCTGAACCAGGGGTCAAATCTCCATGAAAATCCATGAAATTTTACAGAGACTAACTAAGATAAAAAAAAAGAGATTTCCCAAATTATAGATTGGAAAAAGCATCTTCGGTTAGGGAGAAACCCTTCCGGCAATCTGAGCTAAAATATATCACTTTTAACAGGGATTAAAACGGCTACTTCAGATTGAAAATACAGACATAAATAGCAATCCTAAACAAAAATCTCTAAAATTTTAGTGGTGAACAGTAGACAGAAAAATAATCATACTCTTTTTTTACAGATCATGAATCGGATCTGTGGTTTGGGATTTATGACTAACACAACTCTGATTAGGGTTTTGGTAAACCCTAACGAGTTTTAAATTTAAAAACAGATTCTCTGAAAGAGAAAAAATACTAAACAGTGATAAAAAAATTGTAAAATTTCACAGCAGACAGATCTACTCAATTTGAATCCATAGCACTTTACAGATCTAAAATCGGATATAAGATGAGAGAAATATCATCACAGCAAGTTACCTTCTTGATTTTAACCACGATTTTAAAGCTTTAAAAACCCGGTTTGATGTCTGATTTTTTTGACAGGGTTCCCGAGATCCAAAACCTCTGATTTTTCTAAAGTAACTCAATAACTCATGCATGCATCACATATAAAAAAATCAGAAATAAACAATGAGTACTTCAATCCAAAATAACATTATCTTTACTGTTCTAAACCTAAAACACACAGAAATTTAAGAAACTTGGAAAACCATGCATTAACTAATGTAAATCAATAAAATAAACCATAAAACAGTAAATAAAAATTATTTCTATGCTATAGAACGTAAAACAAACATGAATAAACCATGAAAATAAAATAAAAATAGGGAATCAATGGCTGGAATTTGATATCACCTTTAAAACATAGATTTAACCCATTAAAAGAGTAAATCATATATTTTATTGGTTAATAATGTAAAGAATCATATTAAAAGCAATTCTAATGGATTAAAATCCCTGTGAATCACATAAAACAGGGTTAGATCACCTTCTTGGATCGTTCTTGCTGATTCTTGATGGTTCTTGAGGTTAAACCATGGTTGGATCTTCATAAGGAGGGGTGTCCAAGCCTAGATCTAGGTTTAAATCATTAAAAACACTAAATAAAATATTAAAAATTGAAGAAATTATTTACCTTGGAGTTGCAGCAATGGAGGAAGGCTGGAGAGGAGAGAGAAGCTCCAAGAATCCAATAGGAGGTGGCTGGAAAAATCATCCCCCATGGGGCCTCTTTATAAAGAAATTTTTTTTAGGTTAAAAAATCAAGTTTTCTAAAAATTTTGGACTCTCTAAGGGGGGCGATTTTGGGGTGTAAAGACTATCCTACCCCTAGCCTAAATTATCCTATTTAATACCTAATTAACCCCTAGACTCTCCTAAAAAATCCCAAAATGTAATGCCACTTGGCATTTTTAACATTTGAATTTTAAAACACCTTTTAAAAACCTTTAAAAACACTAGTTTTAAAAACTAAACTTCAAAATGAGTTTTTAAAATGAATTTTGACTCTTCTAAACCCTTAACACTAACCAAGACACTGACTAACCCTAGTCTAGCCCTGACTTACTCGAATATGGCGCCACCCCGAGTGGGCCCTACTTGAGTTTTTACAAAAAGATGATTTTAAAACTTGAAACTGAAGGAGTTTTCAAAAGGATTTTCAAAAGTAATCTTAAAATTAGAATTTTTGAAATGGCATAGGGTCCTAACTAGGTTAGAACTCCTCTGGATATGGTGCCAACTGAGTGGGCCCACATCGAATTTTGAAATTTTTTGAAATAAACACTGAAAATGGCTTTGAAAAAGGGTTAAAATCGACATTTGAAATTCAAGATCTTTGAAAATAGGATCTCAAGCGAACTGGAACTCCAAGTTAGAGTCCTGAACTCTTAGGACTCTGAGATTTTAAATTTTAGAATTCAAATGTAAAAAATTTTGAAAGATTTTATCAAGAAATGATGAAATAAGTCAAAAAACCCAGTCAGGGTTAGAGTCTTAACTCGACTGAACTCTAAAATAGAGTTTTTGAACTTACTAGACTTTGTAAAATGACCTAAATTTTGACAATAATCGAAAAAGACTGAAAATGGAAGTAAAACAGACTTCAAAACAGACTTCTGACCGGATTAGGACTCTGAGATAGAGTCCTGATCGGACTGAAACTTTCAAAAATTTAAGAAATTTGATAAATAGAGGAATTCAGAAGCGACACCACCTCAATGGGTCTCATCTGTGAATTGAAATCGATTAAAATTTGAATTTGAAATGAATCCAGATTGTTTCCTTGAGAAAATATTTCGAAATATAAAGTCCTGGGGTTGGAAAATGACAGAGTGTTGAATAAAAACCCAGGTTTAAAATTGATTTTGAAATAAAAGCTTTAAAATTCAAATCTAGATTGAATGTTTTGAAATAGGAGTGCTAGATCTCGAAAATGAAATGCAATGACATGCAACGACATGCAATGCTATGCAATGCGATGAAATGATATGTAGAATACATGTATTGATATGCAATGACACATGAAATGGACAAACACTGGATGAGGGTGAAAAGTTGGGGTGTTTACAAGGGGTAGAAATGGATCCGCTAGGAGCTTTCCAGGACAGAGGCAGCTAAGGCAACACCCAATTCGCTACCCGACCTATCATGTCGTAATTGCGTTATCGATGGGAAGAGTCGTTCCTTCTGACAGAGGAGAAACTAACATTCGTTAGTGAAGTGAGGAGTACGAGTCTCGTAATCGGGAGCCAGATCTGGATCGTACCCCAAAAGCGGAGGCGGGCATATCTTTCTCAATAGCAATGGTTTCCGCAGTTACGGGTCCGGAACGGGGTGAAGAAACCTGTATCAGCAGCATCACCTGCAGAGCGGATATGGTGGATCCGGATAAAACCCGGAACAACTATCAATAGCAGAGTGAGCCCCATGGGAGCAGCAGTAGATTCGGTGGATCCATAGTTAGATCCAATCGTTGATGGAGCAACTAAAAAGGTTATACTTACCCGCTTAAAGAGCTCATCTGATGATTCGGAAACAGTTGCTTCCGTAGTAGTGGATCCAAATCGAGACCTAGCCCTTTCTGTTGATCCACCACCTCACCTAGTAGCATCTGAGCAACCGGAGAGAGGGACAGAGACATTTCGTGATCGAAACCCACTTGATCCTTTCGATGAAACAAAATTGAGGGGCATAGATCGAGACCCAATAGCCCTGTAGGTTCCAGCTTCACCTGTCATTAATTACCGATCTTCGGCTTTCCTATTGAATCTATCCCAAAAGGAGTCAAAACCTATGAATGGCTGGCAACGATGTATAAATTTTTTGCTCGGAAATCTCCGACAAGAGTGAGCAGGGAAGAGCTTTGATTGCTAATCCACTCTGCGCACGGAAAGGCTGGAATGCTGCTATTACTCTTCCATCCCTCCCCCTCTTATTTAGTTTTGAGTAGGCGTTTGGTAGGTGCTAGGCATTGAAAAATCGATGGAAGGGACAAATTACCATGGTCGGCTTAAAGGTTTCTTCACGGATGAAGCAGTTTCCAAAGAAAAATGTGTGACAATTCTCTCTCTCCATTACATTAATGAGTGAGCAGAAAGAAAAAGTGAATAGACCATTCTCTCTATCATAGAACTTTTTCATGGAATGTAACCCCCGGTTGGTTGAGAAAGAAGGTAAGCGTTCGATTTGGCTCCCAATCAATGAATTTCTGATCTGGGAATCCACTCGTACATTATAGTTATCACAGCATTAAGATAGTACTATCTAGATCTTTTGGATGGTTCATTATGATCGTTACGAACCAAAGAACTTATGATTCGTGCGTAGAAACTCCAAACATGGCATGAACGGGTAGTTCAGGCTATTGATACCTGTGCTAGCGAAGGTAGGAATGTTGAACAAGATTTTTCAAAGAGCATATAGTATCGCGGAGCCACCATTTGATTATAAGATAATGGTAATAGCTCACAAGTTTGAATTCAACGTTCCTTCTGCTCGGCGTGTGGTAGGGAAGAATTCGTCACATGTGTAAACTAATTCCGTTTGATATCCCTTAGACATGACTATTTAGGACCTCGTTACTGGCGCGAATGGGTTAATGGGCGAGTGGCTAAACTATCGGCCACTCGGCGATTGGATGATCCAGACAATTTGGTGCTGCCGGGTTAGGAACGAAGGGCGATTGGGAACGCGAAGCGACATCTCAAGTTACATGAAACTTGACGCCTAGTAGTTTTTTATTGAAGTTAGGGGCGAGGGTAAGGGTGAGGGATAAGAGGCAATGGGTTTTGAGAAAGAAATGTTGGGGAAGTCGTTCGGATCCAAATCCATAGCCTGTTGGATATCTGTCCCAGTAAAATCCAGTGGACCCAGAAGTACTCTTTTTAAAGGAAAGGGGGTTGATCAAAGCATCAGATGCAAAGACATAGTTAACGAAATAGGTAAAGGTGGAGCCCTATCACGTCAGGCCCAGTTCCGGTTGAAGCATCACAAAAAATGGTATTTGATTGAGTTTAGGTAGCAGAGGTAGAGACAGTTGAACCAAAGCCTGTTGATTTATATCTTTATTCTGCGAGGACAGAAGCAGGGATAGCAGGAGCGGGACCGGCTTAAGTTGACCCACCACCATGACCAAAGGCTAAGACAAGTGCTTCGGTGGTTGTTTCCGTTCAAGACAAAAGATCTAAGCATCCTCCTATCGGCAGAGCGATTCCATACCTCTTCCAATAGTGTAAGTTGAGCACTTAACCATACTCTCATTTTGTTCTCGCTCAAACATCTGCCCGTTCTAGTAGCCCACTAGTTTTATAGAAAAGGGCAGATCAACATAGTATTTACCCCTGAGTCTGAAAGTATTTCTATTCCTGTGAAGCCAGCCACTTGCTTGCAAGTTCGATAGCCTGCTTTGGTATCTAAGCGTCAGTTTCACGCCAGCATGTACGGGCATGTTAGTGTGAGAAGGAAGTACGCCATAGAGTAGAGCGGCTTTTTCAATAAGGGTCATAGGGAGGGTTTGTTCTTTACAGGCCAGTGGGATGCCCCTTCAGAGGATGAGACCAACCTTGGGGATAGAGGATTCATTATACGTAAAGCCCATAAGCGGATAGCCCTTTGTCAAATAGGGTGAACAAAGCATGGGGATAGGTTAAAGTGACAGTGGGAAAGGAAACCTGAAGGAAGGAAGCCTTTTTCCAACTATTAAGTACGCCAGCCAGCTAAAGTGTGATAGTCCCGAAAGTGAGTCCAAAAAGCAAGCCAGATGCGCGTTCCTTTAAGACAGTCCTAACGCGGTAGCTATTATTTAGCTTGCCAGTCAATATACGTGTACGGGAATGTGCCAATGGGAAACTATACCTGAAGCCTAAGATTCTAATCAAGAAAGGACGCTGTCAGGAAAGTAATAGGGGCGGATGAAATTATCTTTTCCAAAGCCCGAAAAAGTGAGAGTTTCCAGGTTTGATGCTAATTCAAATTGAAAGCGTTGAAAAGGGAATCCATTTCTTCTGTAGTAAGGCCAGCCAGTGAGGTTTGAAGATGCTCTCCCGATCCCTTTTTCACCCTCGGCGAGGAGATGCTCAATGGATAGATAGAGGTATGGGAGTAACTAGAGCAAAGAGGAAGGAAAAGCCTGTGATCAAGTAAGATAGCCTATCTCTGTGATGATAGAGTAGCAAGGTTTGGTCTTTGATGAAAGAGTTGTTGGGCAGAGAATCCTTCTCACTTCTTGACTAAGGCCCGCTCTCAATCCTATTTGCAAGTGCAGATCTTGCCTATCGCTAGTTCTCAAGCGCCTGTTCCCATTGAAAGTTTCTTGCAGGCAGCAGCGGTAGGGAAAGAAGGAGTATCCGTGGTAGGTCTTGTGGAAGTTTTACTCTTCAAGCCCTTTAGTATCCATGCACACTTTATTATCTCTTGGGAAAGAAGACAGCTAAACTACTGCCATACCTTCCTTTTGAAGACCATATCTCCCCTCAATCAACTCACGGATCTAAAGAGCGTTTCCAAACCGAGGGTTAGGTCCTGTGGGATGGTGACTCGCTACTACTTTCTCGCTTTTTTCAATTACATCCAAACTCCACTCGCTTCCTTTCGGATATGTTCTGACTTATGGAGGCTGGGTGCTTTAACTTGAACTGGGGCAGAGGTCGCTCTACCAATGGGTTTCGGGGTTGGAATATGCTCGTAAGATACCTTGATCCTAACTAGCCCTCGGGGGGAAGTGTCTATATTGAATAAGTAGAGGTGGGAATTGGTACTGATCCTTGAGCGAACAACTCTAATGTTATGGGGCTACATAGCTCTTTACTCTTTAGATAGGGAAAGGTAGAAAGTTAGAAGACAAGACCAATGGGAGCGGATGGAGGCGCAAGAGCAAAGCGAAAGGATACTCACGATGGCACATTGGTCATACACAACCAATTGGCTTCCCGCCTCACTTACTAAATAGGCTCACTTAGTACAGTGGAGTACCGGCGGCGTACGCTAGTTCTCTCTTTCAAGCCAAGGCCCTCCAAGGAAGACTCACGGCTTTAATGTCCGAAAGCAGCTCCAGAAGAGATTAACGACTAGTTCTAAAGGCCAGGAAGCTGCTAATTAAGACGTTTCAAGAAGCCGCGCCCTAGCTTTTTACAGACGAATAAAAAGATACATAAATGAAAGTCATGCCACCGTCGTGAAACTGGCCACCTTTCCGTCCAGTCGAGTAGTTCTCTTCTCCCATATCCGAAAGTCAAGCAGCTTGAAAATGTGCCTCTAGCACCGCATGCACGTATATTGCACCACTTGCTGCCTCCGCTCGCTCAGCCTACGCTTACACCCTTCGCTACCGCTTCCTTTACCACGGAACGGAAAGGACTATCTCTTCCGATAGTACGAAATTCTGATAGTATGGAAGCCAAGCCAGTTCCACAAATCTTGGTTTGGAATAGCTAATCCACTGACAGGAATACCTAATCCGCTCCTTTTTTCTTTCTTGATTCGGACCTTGGGCCTTTTTTTCTGGTTTTGCGAATGCATTTTATCTTTTTTTTTACTGCAATTCCAATCGGGAATTTGGTCCTCTTTCCCATTTATGACCGCTAATCCGACATTTCCGTAGTTATTTTCTGCTTCTGCGGACCGTAACGAGAGACTAGGATTGGCTACCTAACGAGCTTACCGCTACTCGCTTACCAACTATCATCATTTCCCATGATTGTCATCATTGCGCTATGAGGTCATCAAATTTCTTTAGAAATTCTTGCAAATCGGATTAGACACACTCAATTGCGTTGTCTTGGAGAGTGAATAGCCTATGGAAGTCTCGGCTTTTCCAAGCGAAGACGGAACTAGGTAAAAGAAATATCATAATGAGAGGAGGTTTTGTATCTACTTCCCCTGTACGGAGAGGAGGGCTTTCTGAGACCAATCTGACCAAAAAAGACGGAATCCAAAGAATCGACTAACAGTGTCCTGTGCTTCATCTACCAAAGAAAGGGAATAGGAGTCCACCGTGGAATCGCCCATCGAAACAGAGAATCTGGTTCTTTCTCCCGAGCCACAGGCCAAGTCCTCCGTTTCAAACACATCCGTATCAGAATCGAACGAAGCAGGCGCTGGAACAGTGCATCCAGCAGAAAAAACCTCTTGACCTGTTTGGTTCTTCCAAAAGCTCTCACAAGCCTTGATCCCGCAGCCACTTTCGGAGATGCCTAAACGGACCATCCAAAAGGCATTTGCATCCGTTTTTTCGGACCCGTTTCTCATCTCTCACCAGCAAATCTTGGTCTCTTAACGGACTTCTAAATATCCGAGCTTGAAGCTGCAGAACAAGCCCTCCTCTCATAGGTGTAGGAGCAACTTGGAGAAGAGAAAGCTTCGTGGTTTTCCGTAGGATCTTTTGCAGAAGTAGAGCAGGGAGTAGGTCTGAACAGCCAATTGGGATCAGTAAAAAGGGCTTCCAGCGTGGAATTTCACTCGTCTGATTATGGAGTGGGATGAGTGGGAGTCTTTTCTAAAGAGGGAAGCTCCTCATTCAAAGAAGGGCGGGTGGTTGTTTGCAAAGTATAAAACAACTTCCGCATCTTGGATGCACCCAAACCAAAAAGCACTCGCAAAGCTTTGCGTCAGGGCTTTGCTCGTTGGTTAACCAAAAGGCGAATAGTTAGCCGAGGAAGGGCCTGAATAAGCTTTTTTCCTAATAGGATGGAATCAATCGCAATACAATGGGAGAGGAGCGGCCATAGGACCCTTGTTGTGTTGGGCCTAAAGAAGCGAATAGGATCAGCACGAATAAAGACTTTCCGGCGAAAAAGGTTCTTTTCTTGTGGGCCTGAGAGCGGATGACAGACAAAGGGGATGGCTTCTTAACTCCAAGCGAGTAGGCAAGGTATAGAAAGTAACCAGCTAATCTAAGTTCCTGTCCCCCTATACATGAAGCCTTGGAGCACCTTTACCTGCTGAGGAGGTGCCTGGCAAGGCTGGCAAGGGATAAAAAAGAAAAAGCAAGCAGGTGATAAGCTGAGTAGACTTAGCTGCAGAACTAGCTCTTTCATTCGCCGAATCACCCGCTGAATCCATATAAGAATAGCCTTCTGACCACGCATAGCGTAAGCATCTCTTTCCTTCCCTTTTGTTATCGTCGCAAAATTTTTCCCGTCTTCCCTTCCTTGCGGAAGAGAGAGGGAAATGCTTTCGCGATTCAAACTTGACCGGATTTTGGAAATTGTTTTGAAATACTCGCCTTCGTTTTGAAAATTGTGGGAAAATCCATGGGATGGGGCTCGACCTGTAGGTACGAGGTTCGACTGTTCCTGCCGCCTTTAACAGGGGTAATCGAACCAAGGACCAAAATTGTGCTTGACTTAGTGAAATTATCGAAGTTATGTTCTATCCTATATGCACAGAGAATTCAGGCATGGGATATGAGATTTTTGAAAATGAAAGTAGGAAAAACATGTTGTATGCTTGGAAAATTTTTGGAGTTGAAAAATATTTCTCAGGAAAAAGGTGAAAGTCAATTTCTCAGGAAACTCAGATGAAAAGGGTTTTTGAAATCACGAGAAAGTTCATAAAGATGTGGGAAAATCATGAATAGTTGAAAATCCCGAGGAAAATGGAAGTGATTCTTGAGAAAAGGTGAACATTTGAAAAAGGGAAACACTTCTCAGGAAAACTCTGACTTTTGAGGATTTTCTTAGGAAAATGATGGAAAATTTATAGGAAAACTCATTTGAGAAGAAAAAACGGAACTTGGGAAATTGAAATCCTGGGAATCTTAGCCTTAAACCCCTTTGAAAATTGATTTTTTATTCTCGAGAAAGGTTGGAAGACTCCTTTTGAAAATCTTAAGAAAATAACATTTTCCAAAGAAAATCGAGGGAAAACTTTGATTTTGGAAATCCACCTTAGAAGTTTCTTGAGAGGCTAGTTTCCATGGAAAACTATGAATACTTGACTTGGGAAAACCAATTTTGGAAAATTCTTAGAGTTTCTTGAGAAATCGATTTCTCGAGAATGAAATTTTCTTAAGAAAATTATGAGAAAACCAATGATTTCATGATGCAAATGATATGAGTGAATGAATGCATTTTGGAAGATTTTCTAAGAAATTTGTTGGAAAAATGTGTATTAAGTCAAAATAAATCCTTCACATATTCTGACTGTGGCCATGAATATGTTCAGAGTTTAATTGATTTAATGCACAATATTTTGCAAACTTTGGAAATATGATGTGCATTTTAAGATAGCCTAAGAGTTTAGGCTCAATGTGACTGGTAGAAAGATGATGGATCTGGGTCTCGTCCATATTCCGACTAGGGCCGTAAATATGGATTCCACCGAGTTCATCAACTCCCTAAGAGTTGGTGCACGTGCCATTCGTGTACATCCATAGTGCTTTTGAAATAAAATGCATGAATCACATAAACAGAATATTGCATAAATTCAAACTATATGATATGCATCCTAGTCTAAGCAGAAAAGTAAATCTCTTATTCTAAAATTTACATCATTACATCACTAAACAAATGAATTAAATGAAAATTGCAGACTTCAGCTCCTTCTTTTGAATGTTCCTGCAAAACTTTAAATAAGGTTAGCTCAAATATGTGAGTTTTTCCAAGATTTTCCAATAATATTATGAAATTATTGGATTTAATTGGATATAAACTCTATTCTCATGCTTCCCTGATATTTGAAATGATGAAAATGCAATCAATTCAGTGGAAAATAGTTTGAAAATCGAAATGGTGGTCAAAATGACCAAAATACCCTTAATTATAAAGTTATACCTTTAGAATCAGGGTTTTTTGAAGGAAAACTTGGTAACATTGAGATTTCGAAATTCAAATTGAATCAAATGATGATGAAATGCAGTATGAGGCAAGATGATATGCTGCTAACCACATTAGGACTGTAAAATCAGAATTTGACATTTTGCAATTTATCCAAAATAACGAATTTCGCTTATTTTTCGCTTGGATCCGGGTCCCGCAGGGCCCTATTTTGATGATATGGCTAAACCGAGCCTCAAATGAATTCCAAATGCTGTCAAATTCAGTATGGAGCATCTATCTACACTTATAAACAACCTAGAATACTAAAAATCACGAAATGCTATGATTTAGATGCTAAAATTTAAAGAAAGTCCTAAAAATGGTGGATTTCGCCTACGGACCCGAACCAAATGCAATGCTTAATATGATAATACAAAATTTACACCATGAAAACTTCTAATATTTTGCAGACTGCTAACGGACCCGAAATGGAACATTTTTGGTTTTTACCGCCTCGAGATTTGAGCCATGGTGAGTTCGGTAACAGGGATTTTGTTCTGATGAAGGCAAAATCGACCTAATTTAATATAAAATGCTAAAACAAAATAGAAAACAGCCATGGAAATTTCTGATATTTAACAGAGCTACTCATGACACCTACAGGGACAATTTTCATGTTCATGACTTTGGCATTTGATCAACACAAATAGGGATAAAAATATAACTTTTCATTCCTAAATCGACAGAACAGACAAATGTGACAAAACAAAGGACTGACAAGAAAAATCCGAATCAGATATTAAAACTGTTCTAAAAATCACAGTCTTTCATATGCAAACATAAGACATCCCAAACATGACATTCGCTTTTTACAGATTCGGATTTGGAGCAATACCCAAAGAGAACCCGTAGCCTTAAGTCGATCCAAAGTCTCAGAGGCCCAAATCAGGCTCTGACACATGTCCTGCACTCTCGGATTTTTTCAGACATTAAAAAAAATCATAAAAATCGTAAAAAATCAGGTTACAAACTAGACATCCTCTCGAGTTTAGAACATCTTTTGGATTGAAAATCGGATCTCCCATGAGGGAGATATCAATTTTACAAGTCGGAAAAGAGATTTTAAAATGCATCCCGGGTAATAAAACCCAACTCACCTTTTTGAACATTTGCCGTAGTAAACGAATTCAAATCTCTCCTAATTTTTGGCACAATTTTAGGGACACCTAAGGGAGCATTCCATGATTTTTTTAGAATTTTTAATGAAAAATAAATGCATGAAATGACGTGTGGACTGACTGAAAAAAATAGAGAGCTACTGAAATTGAGCAGAATTGAAATAAATGCTTAATTAAACCTAATTAACCTATAAAACATGCTAAATTAATGAAATAAAATACAAATTAAATCTAACTAAATGCATGAATGCTAAAAATCACTAAGGAAGCATAATTATGTATTTTTATATATGTCGTTTTATGAGAATAGCTCAATCCATCCCTCGGATGAGCTCTTTCTTCAAACGACACCTGAATCAAATCATGATATGAAATCAAGAGAAAAAGAGGTGCACCTTGCTTCGTTACGCAGCTTTGAAACTCTTGAAAGGGACTGCTACCAGAGGCTTCGTTCGTCTTTCGATCCGTGCTTCGGATGATTCACCAAGATCGACCTACGCTTGAATCGAATTTACCACAGCACGAGCAATGTAGGTACTTCACTGCACCTTCTCCACTGAGCCCAAGAGGGGCATGAATTCCAAGGTTCAAAATCGTGTTCTGAAGAAAATCTAGGTTGAATTTCAAAGTACAAAAGAAGCTCCTCTAGGCTGGGCGTGGAGCCTTGTTTTTATAGATTTTTTCTGAAAAATTTGAATTTCAAATATGCTCAATCTGAGCCCTCCATGTGGCGCCATCTCAGGGGGTGCTATTTTGATTTTTTTCTGAGAAAATAAAATGGGAAAATTTGTGGGTGAGACACCTCATCAGAATTTGAAAATTTTCAAAATTGGGTTTGCTTGATTTTCTCTACAGGAGGCTCTCAAATTGTGCCACCTCAGAGGGTATCATCTGGGAGTTTGAAATTCGAATTTGGCTTTTCTGAAGGCTTCTCAAATGGCGCCACCTCAGGGGGCTAATTTTATAAAAAAATAAAATAAATAAAAGAAGTGAAGCCAAGTGGGGCTCTGGAATGGCGCCACCTCAAAAGGAGGTTTGAGGTGTAAAGTTGGAAACAGTAGGAGCATGCCATGTGGCGCTACCTCTGGAAGCTCTTGACACATGTCAGAAGGACGGGAGTGGAAGAAGAAGATTGTGCCATCTCAGAGGAATTCAAATTCTACTTTTTTTGCAGGAAAGGAGAGGCTGACATGTGGCGCCACCTCAGGGTGGCTCCACACGGCCATGTGGCAGGAGAAGAGGAATGGAAGAAGCAAAATGCGCCACCTGAGAGGGGGGTTTTTCTACTTTTTCTGATGCAGGGAGGTCTGGACATGTGGCAGACAAGTATCAATTGTCTGGAGAAGCCTTCTCAAATGGCGCCACCTCAGAAGGAGATTTGAATTTCAAATGGGGGTTGGCTCTGGAGGAATGGAGGATGGACATGTGGCGCCACCTCAGGGTGGCTCCTACAATGCCATGTAGCAAGAGGGAGGAAAAGGTGGGAAAGGGACACGTGGCACCATCTCAAAAAAATGAATTTAGGGAGGAGTCTTCAGGATTTGCGCCACCTTAGCCTAGAGTTTGAATATTTGAATTGTTGCTTTTTCTAAAGGAGGCTGAGAGTGACATGTGTCACTTGCTTTTTCTGAAGGAAGCTAGAAATGACATGTGTCATCTACTTTTCTGAGAAAAAGTAGGGGAAGACATGTGTCATCTTGCTTTTTCTGAAAGAAGCAGAGAATGACACGTGTCATTTGCTTTTTCTGAGATGAGCAGAGAATGACATGTGTCATTTGCTTTTTCTAAGAAGAGCAGTGAATGACATGTGTCATTTGCTTTTTCTGAGAAGAGCAGAGAATGACATGTGTCATTTGATTTTTCTAAGAAGAGCATAGAATGACATATGTCATTTGCTTTTTCTAAGAAGAGCAGAGAATGACATGTGTCATTTGCTTTTTCTGAGAAGAGCAGAGAATGACATGTGTCATTTGCTTTTTCTAAGAAGAGCAAAGAATGACATGTGTCACCTGCTACAGGAGAGAATATTTCAGAGGGCGCCACCTCAGAAGGAGACAACTCTACTTTTTCTAGAGGAAGCTAGGAGTGACATGTGTCCTCTGCAGGAGACACACTTCAAATGGCGCCACCTCAGAGGAGACAAGTTTTACTTTTTCTGGACAGGACAACATATGACACTTGGCATCTAAGGATGATCTTTGGAATGACACATGGCGCAGGGTGAAGATGGTGGATACTGACACATGGCATGGAATGACATGTGGCGTCTTCTTAAGGTAGCCCCACACTAACACTTGGCAGATAAATGGGAGGAGAGAGAAAAGACAAGTGGCGCCAATCCAGGGGATAAGGCTCCACTATTTTTGGGTTTTTCAAAATTCATATTTTTCAAAAGAAAAGCCTGTGTGACACCACCTCAGTGTGGGTCCCACATTGCTTCTTTATTGAAATAAGGACAAGACAACAAAACCTCTTTTTGGAATTTTCACAAAATCTGGACTAATTGGTAAAACAGAAATTTTTGGAAGGAGTTGGCCCCTGTAGGGCGATTTTGTAAAAGAATGATAGTTGAAATAGCTGACAAAAGGGAAAAATCTGAGGTGAAGTGGCTGAAATCCATATTAAAAACTAGCCAGATTGTTTTCCTGAGGAAATATTTTGAAATTCAGAGCCCTGGGGGTAAAATGCGAAGAATTGATAATTTTGAAGACCCAGGGTTTTGAAATCAATTTTGAAAAGAGTTGAAATTCAAATCTGGATTGAAAATTTTGAAATCGAGAGTTCTGGACCTTGAAATGTGCAGTGCAGTGATATGAGATGCTCATGCAATGATATGCAATACCATGTCTTATGAAATGTAATCCTGAACCGGGCTTTGGAGATTCTCGTTTCCTGTCAGGAGTAGAATTTTGAACATCTGAGCCAAAAATAGAGAAATTTTGAGAGTTGCAGATGCAATTTAGACTTTTGCAAGTTCTGAGCTTAGAAAATAACCATTTTGCCCTTCGGCGATTTCAAAGGCTGGATGATGATGCTTGGTGGTAATGTCGGGGAGGTGAGTGAAAATTTGGGGTGTTTACAAATGCCCCTCTTTGCTACTAAGTCGGCTTGTGGCTGAGCGTAGTGGCAAAGAAAAACACACCAAATTTGGGCTATATATAAAAAAATGCCCCAGTTAGAAGGATCTAACTGAGTATGAAGAAATTAGCCCGAGGAAGATGGTAGATATGAAGCGAAGAATAAAGAGGAAAGATTTGCTCTATGAGAGCAAAGTTCAGGTTTTTGCCCTTAACCTGGATGGGACAGAAATACCTCGCATGAAACGAAGCTCAGGTTTTAACCCTTGACCTGATTGGGGAATGAAATATCTCATCGAAATGAGACTCAGGTTTGTACCCTTAACTTGATTGGGCGAAAAATGGAATACCTCATCAAAGGAGGCTCAGGTTTGTACCCTTATCCTGATTGGGCGGAAAATGAAATACCTCTTTGAATGAGGCTCAGGTTTGTACCCTTATCCTGATTGGGCAGAAAATGGAATACCTCTTTGAGTGAGGCTTAGGTTTGTACCCTTATGCTGATCGGGCGAAAAATGAAATACCTCTTTAAATGAGGCTCAGGTTTATACCCTTATCCTGATCGGGCGGAAGATGAAATACCTCTTTGAATGAGGCTCAGGTTTGTACCCTTATCCTGATCGTGGGGAAAATGGAATATAATCCTCGAAGGAGGAGACCATGATGGAACCTTCGGATTTTGCACAGTAAATCCGACAGGGGTTTTTGCAAAAGGAACGAAAATGAGGTCTCTAAAGCTTGAAAAGAGATTGATTTTGGGCGTCTCATTGCTGAGACTAAATAGCTTTTGAAATTGCCTTTTGCGGGAAATGATTGGTGGTTCGACCTCGAACCGAAATGGGACTGTCTATGGTGGGACAGTGGGGACACAGGGAAGTGTGCAAATCTGAGAGTTCATGCTCTCAAAGAAGGGAAGGAATCAAGTCCTTAAGAGGGATTTAAAATTGGTGTCTGGATGTATCAAAGACGGATATCAAGCTCTCACTTCACGTCAAGATAGCTAGAAAATATTGTCAAAATATTGAGAATTCTGTTGTTGATTCAAAGTTTTTAAAAATGTTGCACATTGTTGCAAAGATATTCTTTCTTTTTCTACCTAAAGTATTACCTCCAAACAAGGTTCACTTCGTATAATCGAGACTTGAAATCCAAATTGCTTGCAATTGACCTTCTTCAAGGAAGCTATCAGTTTCCTTGATATGAACAGGAAAGAGAATTTGATATTATGAAAACAGTTAATGAAAGAATATTGATAATAGAATTTCACAAGATTAAAGAGGATTCTGGATAATTTTGGCAGTTTGATATCCTGGGAGCTTCTCTCATGATAATCTTTCTGCACTCTTTTGGCTCTCTTGAGTCTTGGCTACATTCTCCTTTATTTCGAAGATGTTCTTACTTTTTCTCTCTTTCTTTTTCCTCTCTTTCTCTCTTTTGGAAGGGTACGTCACAAACTCCTTCATCTTGGAGATGTTTCGATCCTTCTTGGACGATGTTGGCTCATGGGTTAGAGATCTTTAGAAGATAGCTGAAGTTAAATATCTTTTAGGGATTGTCGAGAGGTTCATCGTATCTGCCTTCATCTCGACAGTGCTTTGGACTTTCCCTGGAAGGATCCGTTGCAAACTCCATCATCTTGGAGATGTTTCGAATCTTCTTTGGCCCCGGGGGTCTACTCGCTTAATTCGCCTTCATCTTGACGACAATTGAGGGATCCCTTTTGCGGACATTTAATTACAGCTTAGGTGATTTTGAGAAGACATGGCTTGGGTGAATTCTCTTTTTTCCTAGCACTCAGGATATTTCCACTGCCTCATTTTCACAAGAATGGTCTTTAAAAATGTGTCATTGACTGCGATCAATATCAATCATCTATGGCCTTTCAATAACATTGAATCTTCTTTTCTGGCCATATCGAGGATTTATCCTTCATCCTTTTGGTTGGCCAATAGAAAGAATTTGAGTTTTGAATCTCTTTTCGCAAAAGCTTCACTCTTTTGGAAGTAATGCTGAAGGTAGACTGAGGTAAAGATTTGTATAATAAAGTTTTTGAAATCAACAAATAATTGATTGACAGATTGACAAAATTTTCTTGAAATCCTTGGTGAAAGTGAGCATTTGAGGTCCGGCCCAACACATTTGTGACGAAAATTCTCCTCTCTTTTTCTAAAGTAGACGACTATAAGTTCACTGGGAACAATATCAATTTGATTAAGGACGACTATCAGTTCAATGAAGAACGACTATCATTTTGATGAAGAACGACTATCAGTTCTTTGGAACACTATCAGTTCAATGAAGAACGACTATCAGTTCGATGAAGAACGACTATCAGTTCACTTGGAACACTTATCAGTTCACTTGGAACATTATCAGTTCAATGAAGAACGACTATCAGTTCACTTGGAACACTATCAGTTCAATGAAGAACGACTATCAGTTCACTTGAAACACTTATCAGTTCACTTGGAACACTATCAGTTCAATGAAGAACGACTATCAGTTCACTTGGAACACTATCAGTTCAATGAAGAACGACTATCAGTTCACTTGGAACACTATCAGTTTGATGAAGAATGACTATCAGTTCACTGGGAACACTATCAGTTCAATGAAGAACGACTATCAGTTTGCTGAGAACACTATCAGTTCAATGAAGAACGAATATCAGTTCACTGGAACACTATCAGTTCAATGAAGAACATCTATCAGTTCACTTGGAACACTATCAGTTCGATAAAGAACATCTATCAGTTCACTTGGAACACTATCAGTTCGATGAAGAACATCTATCAGTTCACTTGGAACACTATCAGTTCAATAAAGAACGACTATCAGTTCACTTGGAACACTATCAGTTCAATAAAGAACGACTATCACTGGGAATAATATCAGTTTAATTAAGAATGATCATCGGTTCGCTGGGAACTATATCAGTTCAATGAAGAACGACTATCAGTTCTTTGAAACACTATCAGTTCAATGAAGAACGACTATCAGTTCGATGAAGAACGACTATCAGTTCACTTGGAACACTTATCAGTTCACTTGGAACATTATCAGTTCAATGAAGAACGACTATCAGTTCACTTGGAACACTTATCAGTTCACTTGGAACACTATCAGTTCAATGAAGAACGACTATCAGTTCACTTGGAACACTATCAGTTCAATGAAGAACGACTATCAGTTCACTTGGAACACTATCAGTTTGATGAAGAATGACTATCAGTTCACTGGGAACACTATCAGTTCAATGAAGAACGACTATCAGTTTGCTGAGAACACTATCAGTTCAATGAAGAACGAATATGAGTTCACTGGAACACTATCAGTTCAATGAAGAACATCTATCAGTTCACTTGGAACACTATCAGTTCGATAAAGAACATCTATCAGTTCACTTGGAACACTATCAGTTCGATGAAGAACATCTATCAGTTCACTTGGAACACTATCAGTTCGATGAAGAACATCTATCAGTTCACTTGGAACACTATCAGTTCAATAAAGAACGACTATCAGTTCACTTGGAACACTATCAGTTCAATAAAGAACGACTATCACTGGGAATAATATCAGTTTAATTAAGAATGATCATCGGTTCGCTGGGAACTATATCAGTTCAATGAAGAATGACTATCAGTTCTTTGAAACACTATCAGTTCAATGAAGAACGACTATCAGTTCGATGAAGAACGACTATCAGTTCACTTGGAACACTTATCAGTTCACTTGGAACATTATCAGTTCAATGAAGAACGACTATCAGTTCACTTGGAACACTATCAGTTCAATGAAGAACGACTATCAGTTCACTTGGAACACTTATCAGTTCACTTGGAACACTATCAGTTCAATGAAGAACGACTATCAGTTCACTTGGAACACTATCAGTTCAATGAAGAACGACTATCAGTTCACTTGGAACACTATCAGTTTGATGAAGAATGACTATCAGTTCACTGGGAACACTATCAGTTCAATGAAGAACGACTATCAGTTTGCTGAGAACACTATCAGTTCAATGAAGAACGAATATCAGTTCACTGGAACACTATCAGTTCAATGAAGAACATCTATCAGTTCACTTGGAACACTATCAGTTCGATAAAGAACATCTATCAGTTCACTTGGAACACTATCAGTTCGATGAAGAACATCTATCAGTTCACTTGGAACACTATCAGTTCAATAAAGAACGACTATCAGTTCACTTGGAACACTATCAGTTCAATAAAGAACGACTATCACTGGGAATAATATCAGTTTAATTAAGAATGATCATCGGTTCGCTGGGAACTATATCAGTTCAATGAAGAACGACTATCAGTTCTTTGAAACACTATCAGTTCAATGAGGAACAACTATCAGTTCACTTGGAACACTTATCAGTTCACTTGGAAGACTATCAGTTCAATGAAGAACGACTATCAGTTCACTTGGAACACTATTAGTTCAATAAAGAACGACTATCACTAGGAATAATATCAGTTCAATTAAGAATGATCATTGGTTCGCTGGGAACTATATTAGTTCAATGAAAAACGACTATCAGTTCTTTGGAACACTATCAGTTCAATGAAGAATGACTATCAGTTCGATGAAGGATGACTATCAGTTCACTTGGAACACTTATCAGTTCACTTGAAACACTATAAGTTCAATGAAGAACGACTATCAGTTCACTTGGAACACTATCAGTTCAATGAAGAACGACTATCAGTTCAATGAAGAACAACTATTAGTTCACTTGGGGGAACAATATCAGTTCGATTAAGAACGACTATCAGTTCACTTTGGAACAATATCTGTAACGCCCCGGATTTCCAAAACAAAGCTAAGTTAAAATTTTCATGAATTTTTTTTTTTTTTTCTTTGCAGCGGAATTTAGAAAAGCTTTTAGCAGCGGAATCAGACGATAATGAGTCGTCAGTTTTAGAAAACTCCGAGCACGTTGCAGGTATGTGGCCAAGCAACTCATTGACCACCAAAGTGTTCCATTTATCGAAAACCACTTGTTTATTACAACACTACTGCTTAGGAAAGCAGTGTAAGTTCAATAAAAGGAAGCAGTACAACTCTGTCTAGAGAAACCCTGGAACTTGATGCCGCCTTGCTCCGCATATCGCCACGCAGGTACGACACCTGAAATCCCCATAAAACGGGGTCAGAACCACTGATGGTCTGGTAAGCATGCAGTCATACATCCATTCAACTCAAGTACGATAATGACCACTCAGGGTCGCAATGCGCAATAACGACGCTCAAGCCTCCAAGACTTAGCGTATATCGCAAGAGCCTCCTCAGGGCTATGAGTTGAACATCCGCTCGAGTCTTCATGACTTAGAGCAAGCCTTTTCAGGGCTGTGATTTGAATAACCGCTTAAGTCTCAACGACTTAGCCATGACCTCTTTCGGGTCTCAAAGTGATGTCTAGCTCAAGTCTTCATACTTGGCACATCCGTATCCCACGCATCTAAGGACAACTCCTCGAGTTTCGCTTAGTCGTGCGGATACAACACGGGTCTTTGCCCAGTCGGTCCAGTAGTATACCGAACATGACACCTTCACAAAGGTTATGCAGGACTGACTCAACACGTCATCCACTCATACATTCCAAGCATCGCTGTACCTAGAACTAATGCATTGTTTGATAATTAACCGCTCCCGCCTTTGGTACGCAGGTAGAGCTATTGTCCGGGCATCAACGCGACGTTCTGGGGGTTGATTATTCTATGTATTTTAGATACCCCAGAGGCATGTTGACCCTATCCATAGTAGGGAGTGTGTTTCAACTGGGAGAACCCTACTAGGCCCATATTCGGATGCATCCTCTACTTGCAGTAGTTGGGTTCAATCCTTAGATCTTAAGGATAACCACGACCCCAAAACCCATGAGTGACTGAGGCCATCGTGGACTCTATCAGGTCCAAAGTAAAATACATGTCACTCAAGGCTGTACCATCACTGTCATTCCACAGTGAGCATAATTCCTGAAGGGGTCTGCCAGTCTTACAATTACTTGGACAGAATCTGCATGCCATTTAGGCAGCCCGTGCTTTCAGCACTACGGGAGTATGTACCCGACCCCATTCAGTCTGCCCCAACACAGTCATTACTGAGGGGGTACCCCTAACACGATTTTCAACCGCGGGGTATGTGCGACCTTATGTCTTATTCATATGCATGCAGAACACCGCTCTTTGGCACTTCGGCCACCACGAGCATCACACCTCTTTGGGTGAAAACAACACACTCTGGCTCTTCGGCCCTTACGAGTCTGGTTGCGTAACCGTTCTCAATGAGCATGCATATGACTCGATCTAAATAGATCGGCTACTCGGCGCATTTTTACGCAACGAGTCCAAACCTAGCCAAGGCGCAACCTCTACTCTGGCTCAGCGGCCCTTACGAGCAAGGTGCCCTTGCAGGCACAAGGATACGAGCCGATCTGGCATCGTTCCATCAACGGACATCATTATGCCGTTCCATTGGTTCCGGCAGCTCTTCTGCCAACCATTTCGTCAGCACCTCCCCTGCTCTACCGGCAGTGGTGCGACGAACCCTTCTACGTTGTAGAGGGCAAA
Organism: Nuphar pumila; assembly: GCF_984573655.1. Classification (NCBI taxonomy): domain Eukaryota; kingdom Viridiplantae; phylum Streptophyta; class Magnoliopsida; order Nymphaeales; family Nymphaeaceae; genus Nuphar; species Nuphar pumila. The sequence goes on from NC_143254.1 coordinate 56,293,434, forward strand.
CCATGAACTAGGTAGCACTCTGCTATATGTCAGAGTATCCTGCTACGTTCTTTGTGAGCTATTCTTAGCTTCTTCAGAAATTTCAGTAGCACTTCCTCTCTTTTACGGAGAAAGCGTGCGTTTCTTTTATCCATTTCAGCGGCATCTCCCCTCTTTGGTAGGAAATCGCCACGCTTAATTCGGGAAATGGATGCGCACCGTTGTGCATACTTTGCATCCATCAAGGTTGCAGGAACCCTTGTCCATAGCCAGGCCATACGTAATTGACTTAGTCTTTACGTAAAGAGCATTTTGCCAAAAAGCGAAGCCTTTCCAATAGGGGCTTCATTCGTCAAGCAGAATCTTGAACGAGGAGTGGTCAAGGAATCGCATGGGCGATTTGGAGTTTGATCTCCGTTTGAATGCTCATTTACGCGCTATATATGTAGTATAAGCAGAAGCATGTGCTTTATACAGCGGCGGCGTAAAGAAATGCATATACTATTGTTCAGGGTGTGTAACTGAACGAAATATTCTACATATATAACAAAGCAGAAGCCTTGGCATCGTTCGACGCGATGGCGTAAGTAAATACATTGCAGAAAGCAGGAGCCTTGGCATCGTTCGACGCGACGGCGTAAGTAAATGCATAATCGGAAGTGCAGAAAATAGGGAGCCTTGGCATCATACGACGCGACGGCAAAGGTAAATTACATAGCCTGTGCGATATAAGACGCGTCGGCAGAATCAGCAGATATACACCTAGATCCGTATCCAACGATAGTTACGAGGCGAGCGGGTGAACACCGAAGTGTTCTGAAGGGCTCAACCAAGAACTAGGGCGAGATACCATTTTAAAAACGCATATACTGCGTGTTTGAACATAGATATATCCGACGATAGTTACGAGATGAGCGGGTGAACACCGAAGTGTCCAAAAAGGGCTCAATCAAGAACTAAAGCAAGATACTACTTCAGAAAGTATATTCTATATACAAACAATCAAATACTTGAGAGAGATGGATCAACGAAGCGAACTTACTTCAAATCGTGGAAGAAATGGCTCCGGGTTGCTTCTTTGGCTTCGAGCCTTCCTTCGAGAGGTCAGACTAAGTCAGATGAAGCTGACTTAGTTGAGAAAGAGGTAGAGTAGGTCAAGCTACTCAACCTAAGTGGTTTGAACCAAACAGGGTTCGATCCAAGTCAACTGGGTTCAGCAGGTTCGAACTCAGCTCAAGTAGGCTAAGTCTGGGTTTAGAAACCCAAACCGGAATCAGGACTAAAAAGGACTTTGACTTTGACTTTAAACCCAACTAGGTTCAAGTCAAGTCAACTGGGTTTGGACCAGGTCAAGTGGGTTCAGACCCAGGTCAGGTGGGTTAGGACCAGGTCAGGCAGGCTCAGGCTAAGTCAGGCAGGCTCAGACCAGGTCAGGTGGGCTCAGGTGGGCTAGGCTAGGTAGGGGAGGTTTAGGAGAGAGAGAGAAGGCAAGAGAGAGAGAGGGGGTCGATTTTTATGAGAAGAGAGAGAGTGGGGAGGGCTATTTATAGCCCAAGCCCACCTCCTCTTGGGAATTTTTATCCCCCCTTTGCCCCCTTGGTTTCTTTTTAATTCCAAGAGGTTCCTTGGTGTGGGGCCCACTTGGATATTCCATGGGATATTTTTGTGGGTCCCACCAGATATTTCCGTGGGTCCCGCAAGAATTTCGGGTTTCCGGCGATTTTTTTCCGAAAAATTCTGAGTACGCCATTCCCTTCGTATTGACGTAACTAAGAAAGTTGGCTCGCAGGAATCCTTTGATTTCATTTAGGTAGGAAGTTATGGCTTCCAGAGTGTTTGAGCATATATTCGCGATTCGACGAATATCCTAAGTATAACTGGCTCGCAGGAATTGATTCATTTTGCATTCTGAGAAGAAATGCTATTTTTACCGGTAAATGCCTTATGAATTTTATTCAGATATTTTCTGAAAAATTGCGGGTCTTACATCATTACTCCCTTAAAGGAATTTTGTCTGCGAAATTCAGCTAAGAGCACAAGGTGAAGAGTTCAGGATATTTATCCCGCATATCCGATTCAGACTCCCAAGTGAAATCATCGATTCCATGATGCTGCCACCTCACTTTAACAAGTGGGATGACCTTCGTTCTTAGCACTTGCTCCCGTCGGTCCATGATCTCCACTGGCCTTTCTTCTACCGTCATATCTTCTCGGATGTCAATGTCTTTATGGTGAATGACGTGAGAAGGATCATGAACGTACTTTCTAAGCATTGATACGTGAAATACATCATGTATTTGCGCGTATTGTGGTGGCAATGCTACTCGGTAGGCAGTCTCTCCGATTCGGCTCAAAACTTTGAAGGGACCAACGAATCTGGGGCTGAGCTTCCCCTTCTTTCCAAAACAAAACACACTCTTGGTTGGAGAGACCTTGATAAAAACCTTATCTCCAACCGCAAAAGTGAGTTCCCTACGCCGCTGATCGGCGTAGCTCTTCTGTCGACTCTGAGCAGTCAGTAGCTTCTTTCTGATCATGTGGACTTGCTCAGTATAATGCTGCAACACAATGGGCGAGTCCAAGGTTCGCTCACCCACTTCACCCCAATGGATTGGTGATCTACATGGTCATCCATACAAGGCTTCATACGGCGCCATCCCAATGCTAGTGTGGTGGCTATTATTATAAGCAAATTCAGCCAACGCTAGGTGGGAATCCCAATCACCTTTCCATTCCAGCATACAGGCTCTTAGCATATCTTCAAGAGTCTGTATGGTTCATTCTGATTGCCCATCTGTTTGGGGATGGAATGCTGTACTGAACTTGAGTTTCGTCCCCAGGGCTTTCTGAAGCTGCTCCCAAAAGTGAGAGGTGAACTTCGGGTCACGATCGGATATGATCGAAATCGACACTCCATGGAGTCTAACGATTTCCCGAATGTAGATCTCCGCCAATCGTTCAGTTGAGTATCGAGTGTTGATTGGCAGGAAGTGAGCAGACTTGGTGAGTCTGTCCACGATCACCCATATCGAATCGTGTTGTCTCTTGGATCGAGGCAATCCAACGATGAAATCCATCGTAATGCCTTCCCATTTCCATTCTGGAATCTCGATCAATTGCATCTTTCCACCAGGGCGCTGATGTTCGATCTTAACTTGCTGGCAGATCAAACACTTCGAGACAAACGTAGCCACATCACGTTTCATACCCCTCCACCAGTACTTTCTCTGTAAATCTCGGAACATCTTCGTACCTCCAGGGTGAATGGTGTACTTGCTATTATGAGCCTCCTGGAGTACTTCCTGTCTTAGCTCAGGGTTATTTGGAACCCAAATCCTTTCTTCCATCCATATTCCTCCATCTTCTTTCAAATGGAAGAAAGTATCATCTTTTTCAGCACGAGCTTTCAATTCCATGTACTGGGGATCCTTGAACTGTTCGGCTACGATGCGATCGAGGAACTTAATGTGGATCGTCAAACATGACATTTGGATTCTGCCAGAATCAGCCAAAAATGGCTTCCAGTTGACGAAATCCTCCATCAACTTCCATTGTCCGGTTAGGCTGGCTAGAGTGCCAACAGTCTTGCGACTAAGGGCATCTGCTACAACATTCGCCTTTCCATGGTGATAGGAAAGCGTGAATTCATAGTCTTTGAGGAATTCCAGCCATCGCCGTTGCCGCATATTGAGTTCTTTTTGAGAAAAGAGGTATTTTAGGCTTTTATGGTCCGACATGACCTCAAATTTCTCTCCATATAGGTAGTGTCGCCAGATTTTAAGTGCGAACACTACCGCGGCAAGCTCCAAGTCGTGGGTTGGATAGTTTTTCTCATGGATTCTCAACTGTCGTGATGCATAGGCGATTACTTTGCCATGCTGCATCAACACACAACCCAGACCTGTTCCCGAGGCATCGGTATAAGCAACGAAGCCTCCCTAACCAGAAGGTAAGGTAAGGACAGGGGCAGTGGTAAGCCTCTGTTTGAGAACCTCAAAGCACTCCTTACACTGGTCAGTCCATTCAAACTTGACTCCCTTTTTTAGTAATTTCGTCATGGGTACGGCGATTCGGGAGAAGTCTTGTATGAACTTCCGATAATATCCGGCAAGTCCAAGGAAGCTACGGACCTCAGTGATATTTTCTGGCTGCTTCCAGTCCATCACAGCTTCCACCTTCGCAGGATCCACTGCGATTCCATCTTTTGAGATCACATGACCAAGGAACATCACTTTGTCTAGCCAGAATTCACATTTTAAAAACTTAGCATAGAGTTGGTTACCTTGAAGGGTTTTCAAGACGATTTTCAAGTGCTCTACGTGCTGTTCCTTGTTCTCAGAATATACGAGAATGTCATCAATAAAGACGATGACAAAGCTATCCAAATATGGTCTGAATATCCCGTTCATTAGATCCATAAAGGCAGCAGGCGCATTAGTGAGTCCGAAGGGTATTACTACGAACTCATAATGGCAGTATCTCGTTCTGAAGGCAGTCTTGGGTATATCCTCTTCCTTTACTCTGAGCTGATGGTACCCAGACCTGAGGTCGATCTTGGAGAACACCCTCGCTGTTCTAAGCTGATCGAATAAGTCCTCAATCCGAGGCAACGGGTACTTATTTTTAACAGTTGCCTGGTTAAGCATCCGATAATCGATGCATAATCGAAGGGATCCATCCTTCTTCTTTACAAATAGTACCGGGGCTCCCCACGGTGATACACTCGGTCGGATGAACCCTTGTTCCATCAGTTCTTCCAACTGACACTTCAACTCACTGAGTTCAGCTGGCGCCATTCGATACGGGGCTTTGGATATCGGCACTGTTCCAGGTAAGGATTGAATTCCAAATTCAACCTCACGAAGTGGCGGAAGTCCTAGCAATTCCTCAGGAAACACATCGGGAAACTCCTGTACCACTTCCAAACTCTCAAGGGGTTGGTCATTGGATTTTTCCACCGAGAGACTCAACAGGAAGGCCACACAACCCTTCCTAAGGTATTTTTGTACCTTAAGTGCTGATATGAGCCTTTTTTGTGGAACTGGTTTGGATAACCGGTACTCCATCTTAGGCAATCCGGGTCGAGATAGAATTACTCTGCCCTCGCGGCACAGAATCTTGGCATTATTCTGAGCCAACCAATTCATTCCCAGAATGACATCGTACTGTATCATATCGATCAGGATGGCGTCAGTAGGCAAGTGTTGCCCTGCTATCTCAATATCCAAATTTTTCACACACCGGATACATTTGGTGCGTGAACCCAACGGGTTATATACTTCGATCATTTTATCAATCGGTTGCACCGAAGCGTGGAGTTGTTCGGTGAAATCGTCAGAGATAAACGTATGAGTAGCACCACAATCAAACAAGACGTAAGCTGCATGTCCATTAACAGGTACGGTGCCTTCAATCAGGTCACCATTTTCGACTTGTTCAGTCGTTACAGCATATACACGACCTGCAGCAGGCCTTTGTTCTACTCTAGGTGGAGGTCGTTGAAACTGAGAACGTTGTGGTGCTGGTCGAGAGGGTCCGGCAGATCCGGCACTACTCCTCTGTTCATCTGCAGCCTTCTTGGCGCAATCCCTTATAAAGTGGCCCATCTTGCCACAATACAAGCACCCACCAATGTCACGAGGACATGGCTTTCCGGGGTGGTTCATACGATACCTTGGGCAGCTGAAGTTGGACTGCTGACCATTTAGAGTTGTGTTCTGTCTTGGCCTCAAGACTTGTTGAGTGTTGTTCCCTCCTTGGAACTTCTTCTTTTGAAAGGGTTGTCGTGAACCCTGGCCACTTGGGAATGTCCTTTTACGATTCCCACCATTCACTATGGGCTTCTTTGCTATGATCACTTTAGATCGCGCCCAATCCTCTTGGATTTTTGAAGCTGCTGCTACCGCAGCCTGAAAAGTCGAAGGCATGCTTGTTATCACTCGAGATCGCAGCCCTTCGCGCAGACCATTCACATATTTGTCGGCCCTTTCTTGGTCTGTTTCGAACAATCGAGAGCAGTAGCGCTCTAGATTCTGAAATTTGGTGGTATAGTCCATTAGACTCATACCGCCCTGTTCTAACTCCAGAAACTCCATCTTTTTCTTGTTTCTGGAATGCAACGGGAAGTAGTTATCCATAAAAGTCCTCCGAAAGTCAGTCCAAGGAATGACTTCGACTTGTGAGAACTGGATAAGTTTAGTGGTATCCCACCACTTCCGTGCATTGTCTTTCAACCGATACGTGCCAAAATTGGTCTTCTTTTCCTCTGGTACTCCCAATACTGAGAAGGCACGTTCTGTCTCTTCGATCCAACTCTCCGCGAGCTCAGGATCGGCTCTGCCAATGAAAACTGGCGGGTCAAGCTTGAGGAACTTCTCATAAGTCACTCCTCCCAGGTGCTCGTTTCGTGGTGCGACTGGTTCTGGCCTCGTTTCACGGATGACTGTAACCAGGTTGTTGAGTGTCTTCAACAGGAATCCTTGCGTATGAGACTCCTCGCTTGGTATGGTTCTCCTCGTCGTAGGAGCCATTTATCTATGCACACACAAGCACTTGTTTTTAGTTTCTCGATGTATATGAGGAAGTAAAAGCTTTATTTACTTAATATACATCACATTTACACAAGCATCGCCTTAAACAAAATGTCATGCCGCACTGGCAGACTTTAGGCGTTGAGAAACTATATACATGAGTCTACTGACTCCAAAACATCACCAGTCTCTTTAAGACTTGGATTTCTTTGATGAAGACGAACTCCAAAAGGTCCATCTATTGCCACATGGCCTTGGTGCAGGCACTACTAGCTTTGGCTTGGGCGGCACTTCCGCACTAGCAAGCGAATATTGGGGATATATGAGGGACTCCAGTCCACTTTCCCAGTCAGCAAGATCAAGACTCTGGGAGTCTGGAATAATGATTGGCGAACAGAAAGAATCCCCTCTTTTGTTCCTGCCATTTAAGCTCGGCATATGTGATGCCGGATGGTAGCTTGGCGAGTGATAGACCTCCGCAGGGAAGTTCAAATCAAAATCCCTCAGCCTTGGTAATTCATCAAAAGATGTTGGGGTATGGTTGCTCCCAACACTAGAGTGATGCGGTCCACTGACACGCGAAGTCTCATCCCTGAGACCCTTTGAAGCCCGCCGACCCATATCGGCGGTATATTTCCTTTGGCATTCCTTGGTGGAATGCCCATCTTCGCCACAATATTGGCAGTCTTGGACTTCATACGGGCATATCCACTCATCGTGCATGACCTTGCAGCGATAGCAGTATCCACGCGAGTCATGAGTTGCCATCTATACAAAGATGCACCCAAATCAGAACAAAAGTATAAAAACATATACTTACAGTGCGATATCGGGACCATGACGGATCTTGAACCAAGTTTCTCAGACTCATGCTCTGATACCAATTCTGTAACGCCCCGGATTTCCAAAACAAAGCTAAGTTAAAATTTTCATGAATTTCTTTTTTTTTTTTTTCTTTGCAGCGGAATTTAGAAAAGCTTTTAGCAGCGGAATCAGACGATAATGAGTCGTCAGTTTTAGAAAACTCCGAGCACGTTGCAGGTATGTGGCCAAGCAACTCATTGACCACCAAAGTGTTCAATTTATCGAAAACCACTTGTTTATTACAACACTACTGCTTAGGAAAGCAATGTAGGTTCAATAAAAGAAAGCAGTACAACTCTGTCTAGAGAAACCCTGGAACTCGATGCCGCCTTGCTCCGCATATCGCCACACAGGTACGACACCTGAAATCCCCATAAAACGGGGTCAGAACCACTGATGGTCTGGTAAGCATGCAGTCATACATCCATTCAACTCAAGTACGATAATGACCACTCAGGGTCGCAATGCGCAATAACGACGCTCAAGCCTCCAAGACTTAGCGTATATCGCAAGAGCCTCCTCAGGGCTATGAGTTGAACATCCGCTCGAGTCTTCATGACTTAGAGCAAGCCTTTTCAGGGCTGTGATTTGAATAACCGCTTAAGTCTCAACGACTTAGCCATGACCTCTTTCGGGTCTCAAAGTGATGTCTAGCTCAAGTCTTCATACTTGGCACATCCGTATCCCACGCATCTAAGGACAACTCCTCGAGTTTCGCTTAGTCGTGCGGATACAACACGGGTCTTTGCCCAGTCGGTCCAGTAGTATACCGAACATGACACCTTCACAAAGGTTATGCAGGACTGACTCAACACGTCATCCACTCATACATTCCAAGCATCGCTGTACCTAGAACTAATGCATTGTTTGATAATTAACCGCTCCCGCCTTTGGTACGCAGGTAGAGCTATTGTCCGGGCATCAACGCGACGTTCTGGGGGTTGATTATTCTATGTATTTTAGATACCCCAGAGGCATGTTGACCCTATCCATAGTAGGGAGTGTGTTTCAACTGGGAGAACCCTACTAGGCCCATATTCGGATGCATCCTCTACTTGCAGTAGTTGGGTTCAATCCTTAGATCTTAAGGATAACCACGACCCCAAAACCCATGAGTGACTGAGGCCATCGTGGACTCTATCAGGTCCAAAGTAAAATACATGTCACTCAAGGCTGTACCATCACTGTCATTCCACAGTGAGCATAATTCCTGAAGGGGTCTGCCAGTCTTACAATTACTTGGACAGAATCTGCATGCCATTTAGGCAGCCCGTGCTTTCAGCACTACGGGAGTATGTACCCGACCCCATTCAGTCTGCCCCAACACAGTCATTACTGAGGGGGTACCCCTAACACGATTTTCAACCGCGGGGTATGTGCGACCTTATGTCTTATTCATATGCATGCAGAACACCGCTCTTTGGCACTTCGGCCACCACGAGCATCACACCTCTTTGGGTGAAAACAACACACTCTGGCTCTTCGGCCCTTACGAGTCTGGTTGCGTAACCGTTCTCAATGAGCATGCATATGACTCGATCTAAATAGATCGGCTACTCGGCGCATTTTTACGCAACGAGTCCAAACCTAGCCAAGGCGCAACCTCTACTCTGGCTCAGCGGCCCTTACGAGCAAGGTGCCCTTGCAGGCACAAGGATACGAGCCGATCTGGCATCGTTCCATCAACGGACATCATTATGCCGTTCCATTGATTCCGGCAGCTCTTCTGCCAACCATTTCGTCAGCACCTCCCCTGCTCTACCGGCAGTGGTGCGACGAACCCTTCTACGTTGTAGAGAGCAAACCATGAACTGGGTAGCACTCTGCTATATGTCAGAGTATTCTGCTACGTTCTTTGTGAGCTATTCTTAGCTTCTTCAGAAATTTCAGCAGCACTTCCTCTCTTTTACGGAGAAAGCGTGCGTTTCTTTTATTCATTTCAGCGGCATCTCCCCTCTTTGGTAGGAAATCGCCACGCTTAATTCGGGAAATGGATGCACACCGTTGTGCATACTTTGCATCCATCAAGGTTGCATGAACCCTTGGCCATAGCCAGGCCATACGTAATTGACTTAGTCTTTACGTAAAGAGCATTTTGCCAAAAAGCGAAGCCTTTCCAATAGGGGCTTCATTCGTCAAGCAGAATCTTGAACGAGAAGAGGTCAAGGAATCGCATGGGCGATTTGGAGTTTGATCTCCGTTTGAACGCTCATTTACGCGCTATATATGTAGTATAAGCAGAAGCCTGTGCTTTATACAGCAGCGGCGTAAAGAAATGCATATACTATTGTTCAGGGTGTGTAACTGAACGAAATATTCTACATATATAACAAAGCAGAAGCCTTGGCATCGTTCGACGCGATGGCGTAAGTAAATACATTGCAGAAAGCAGGAGCCTTGGCATCGTTCGACGCGATGGCGTAAGTAAATGCATAATCGGAAGTGCAGTAATCGGAAGTGCAGAAAACAGGGAGCCTTGGCATCATACGACGCGACGGCAAAGGTAAATTACATAGCCTGTGCGATATAAGACGCGTCGGCAGAATCAACAGATATACACCTAGATCCGTATCCAACGATAGTTACGAGGCGAGCGGGTGAACACCGAAGTGTTCTGAAGGGCTCAACCAAGAACTAGGGCGAGATACCATTTTAAAAATGCATATACTGCGTGTTTGAACATAGATATATCCGACGATAGTTACGAGACGAGCGGGTGAACACCGAAGTGTCCAAAAAGAGCTCAATCAAGAACTAAAGCAAGATACTACTTCAGAAAGTATATTCTATATACAAACAATCAAATACTTGAGAGAGATGGATCAACGAAGCGAACTTACTTCAAATCGTGGAAGAAACAGCTTCGGGTTGCTTCTTTGGCTTCGAGCCTTCCTTCGAGAGGTCAGACTAAGTCAGATGAAGCTGACTTAGTTGAGAAAGAGGTAGAGTAGGTCAAGCTACTCAACCTAAGTGGTTTGAACCAAACAGGGTTCGATCCAAGTCAACTGGGTTCAGCAGGTTCGAACTCAGCTCAAGTAGGCTAAGTCTGGGTTCAGAAACCCAAACCGGAATCAGGACTAAAAAGGACTTTGACTTTGACTTTAAACCCAACTAGGTTCAAGTCAAGTCAACTGGGTTTGGACCAGGTCAAGTGGGTTCAGACCCAGGTCAGGTGGGTTAAGACCAGGTCAGGCAGGCTCAGGCTAAGTCAGGCAGGCTCAGACCAGGTCAGGTGGGCTCAGGTGGGCTAGGCTAGGTAGGGGAGGTTTAGGAGAGAGAGAGAAGGCAAGAGAGAGAGAGGGGGTCGATTTTTATGAGAAGAGAGAGAGTGGGGAGGGCTATTTATAGCCCAAGCCCACCTCCTCTTGGGAATTTTTATCCCCCCTTTGCCCCCTTGGCTTCTTTTTAATTCCAAGAGGTTCCTTGGTGTGGGACCCACTTGGATATTCCATCGGATATTTTTGTGGGTCCCACCAGATATTTCCGTGGGTCCCGCAAGAATTTCGGGTTTTCGGCGATTTTTTTCCGAAAAATTCTGAGTACGCCATTCCCTTCGTATTGACGTAACTAAGAAAGTTGGCTCGCAGGAATCCTTTGATTTCATTTAGGTAGGAAGTTATGGCTTCCAGAGTGTTTGAGCATATATTCGCGATTCGACGAATATCCTAAGTATAACTGGCTTGCAGGAATTGATTCGTTTTGCATTCTGAGAAGAAATGCTATTTTTACCGGTAAATGCCTCATGAATTTTATTCAGATATTTTCTGAAAAATTGCGAGTCTTACAATATCAGTTCGATTCAGAACCTCTATCGGTTCGTTGGGAACAATATCAATTCAATTAAGAACGACTATCAGTTCACTTGGAATAATATCAGTTCACTGAAGAACAGGGACCATTATAGAGAGTTGGATCGCTTCTATGAATGGTTTCAGGATTATCCCCTTATCCTGAACGGGGAATGGAAATTGGATGACCTGGCGGTCAAAATTGAGAATTTTGGTAATTTGAAAATTGGAAATTGGGTGACCGGGAGGTCGAAATTGAAGAATTAAATAACCAGAGGGTCGAAATTGAAGAATTATGGAAAAGGATTCAGGTTTATCCCTTAACCTGAAGGGGAATACTCAGGTTTATCCCTTAACCTGAAAAGGAAATCTCAGGTTTATCCCTTAACCTGAAGGGGAATGGAAATGGGTGCATAGTTAATGCAAATGCAATACACATGCGCATGAAATGCAAATGAAGTGCAAATGAATATGATTGAATGCAAATTGATGCAAATGAATGCAAAATTAATGCAAATGAGTGCATATATATGCAAAATGAGAGACTGGTTTATCCTGCTTGCATACAAGATGTTTTGAGGTAAAAAAAAAATGCCCCAGTGTGACTAGGGAGGAAAATTTTGAATACAAGAAGGATAATTGATGAGTAAGGCAACAAGCTTCTTGACTGATAGACATTCTCAAGATCATTCCTCACAAGAGAGACATTGTGAAAAGGAAGGAGAAACAAATAATATGGCGCCAAGCTATTGGAAAATTTGATGATTTTATTGATGCTTTGAAATCAAGGAAAGAGAATGGGATTACATTATTCTTTTGAAAAAGCAAGATGAGAAATGGGAAATTGTTGGCATTGTCATCTTCTTGAATGATTGTGAGAAAATCTTAGTCAGGATGACTAGTCCTCATTTTCATCTTCAACGAGGAGCTTCTTGTCAATGCAGTCTTGAACAATGTTCTTAAGGATGAAGCATTTTCTGTATCGTGCCCTACTGCTCGATGAAACTTGCAAAATTGTTCTTTGAATCTGCCCATAATTGTTGGAGGATCATTGGCTTTAGGCAACCGGACAAGGTCTTTTTCAAGCATATACTCGAGGATACTCTCGAGTGTTTGATCCAGAGGGGTGAATTCTCGATCAGTTCTCCAGTCTTTGCGCTTTGATTTTTCCTGATCTTTCTTTTGATGCTGAGGGCTGGATTGGAGAGGTTTATCACTGTTGAAGTCCTTTCCTTTTTGCCTTTTGATTCTCTCCAAACTGTTGCCATGATCATTCTTGTTGCCTTTGCTATTATTGAAAGATTTAGCCGCAAAAGTGAGGTGAGCTTTCTTCTTTTGTTCACCTTGAGGGTTATTCTTGGAAAATGTGAAGCCTTCATAGGCTCCATTCTCCACGCTTAGCTCAAGCCATTCTGCTCGCTCAATGAGTTCAACAAAAGATTTGGATGGTGAGGTAGAAATTAATCCTCTCAGAGGTTGCAAAAAATTATTGAGGATCAGCGATAGAGCATGCCTTTCTGATACAGGATCCCTCATTTTGTTGCAGGTCTCCCTCCATCTGCGAATGAAGTCCTTGGCTTTTTCACTATCTCCCTGCTTCAGATTACAGAGGTGATTTAATGTTGGTAGCGCTTCAGTATTGAACAGAAATCGCTCAATGAATAGGTTGACCACCTTATCAAATTCTCGCAGCTCGATTGGATTGATATGCTCGGAGTACCACTTGGCGGCAGTGCCTTCTAGGCTACGAGGAAAATAGAGAAATAGGGCCATATTGTCTCTCTTGAATTTGGAGCATTCGGCGAAGAACATGGCAAGGTGGGCTTTGGGATCACCAGAACCATCGAATTTAATGAACTTGCGGGGGAGGTTTTCGAGATCATCATCCCCTTCGAGGCCATCATAAAAGTCTTCGCTGGTGAAGACTTTCTTGCCCTTGTCGCGGGCTTGCAGATCTTTTACCACTGTGGCCATTTCCTTGAATTGTGTCTGCAGGGGCTCTTCTGCGACCTGACTTTTTGATTTGTGACTCCTCCTTTGGCCACATTTCTAAAATGTCGGAGGCACCTCATATTCTTCATCGGTATCATCTTTGTATGAAGTATCTTGAACATTCTCCTCAAAGGACTTGGTTGACCTCTTGGCCACATGATCTCTAATTCTCTGACTGAATGGATTTTTGTCTGAGCTGGTGTCAGCCTGCTCACTCATCATCCTCTTCATCATTTTCTGAAACATCGCGTACATCTGAGGGTCGATACTGTCATATTCTGGTTGCTCTTGGTCTTTGTCTGACCTTGGGGAATTCATCTCTCCTTTTGAAGCTGAGGAGTAGCTGATATGCTGCGATGATGTTTTCCTTCCGGACCTTGTTTGAACCATCAAATGTTGTGAAGGCTTTCTTGTATTCTCTCTCTTTCTCTTTTTCTGCAGAACTCTGCAGGGCAAAGACATGATCAAATTTTGAGGAAATTTTTTGGATTTTTGGAAGGAAATATTGAAGAAAATATGGTAGACCATTGGAAGATTATCCCATTATTAGGGATGGAGTCGCCGCTGAAATCATGACAATTGCGTTGTTATTCTTTGTAAGAGAAATAAACAACAGAAAATGTGCCTTGTTACCTAGGCGAGGTCGTCAACCACGAGGAAAACACCATTTTGAAGGAAAGAGATATCTCTTGGAAAACAATCCGCAAACGGATTTAGAATAAGGAGAAGGCAAGTGGGTAAACAATTTTCATCGCAATAATCAAGGTATGCACGAGGAAAATAAGATGAAGGATTTTGCAAATAGACAAAAGGATTGAAAATCCAATGAGAGAAAACATATGATTTTTGAAAATTGCAGGCAGGATAAAAATGCAACTAGAAATTCAAGATCCAGTAGAAAGGGAGAATGGAAAATCACCTGGAGTTTTGAAAGAAATAGGATATTTTAAAAAGTCATCCAGGGTTTGAGAAAATAAAAGGAAAAGATGAGAATATGGATATTTGGAAAAATATTTTTGGGAAAATATGAGGGAAATAAAAGTAACATACAATCACATCCTGCACAAACATTTATGCACATACAGCACTCCCTAAAAGGCTGACTCTAGATGCATCATTTTGAAAAACAGTTGTAGGACCTTAATCCTAACTCTAGGCTCAGATCATCTTTGTCCAATCCAGTTACGCCGATATACCCGAACCGAAATCCGAGGTACGTGGCATAGAATTTCAACTCCGATTCTAAGGTAAGGTTTTCCAACATCCTTGAGCGCCTACCCATATACTTCGGACTGTGGCCCGCGGTACGTGGTAGGGGGGTGTTAACCCAAATAATTGGCCCAGTTGTGAGGCTCTGTCCCGAACTAGGGTTCTGGAAGAGAGCCCAGCAACGTGAAGACCCGGTAATAGTAGGTAAGGGAGATTTTGAAAAATGATCACATGCAAGAAATAGAGGGCTCTAAGTCCTAGAGAGATAGATTTTGAAAACTTTGAAGAAGCATACATTGTTTGCATTCAGATCCTAAATTGAGGAGGGTTGTATTTAGACCTAAGTCTATGTGAGCATGAAAATTTCTCCTCAATCTGGTCCTACCAAACCATGCCTAGTCTATATGCAGTCAATGTCAGCTAGGTCAGTATCTAGGCTCCTAGGCTCACATGATATTGAAAGTAAAAGAGCTGACATTTTGTGAACATAATTTTGATAATTAAACTAAGTCAAGCACAATCTAGGTCAGACAAGGACAAGTCCCATCTCGGTCGCCAAACCTGTTATCGTCGCAAAATTTTTCCCGTCTTCCCTTCCTTGCGGAAGAGAGAGGGAAATGCTTTCGCGATTCAAACTTGACCGGATTTTGGAAATTGTTTTGAAATACTTGCCTCCATTTTGAAAATTGTGGGAAAATCCATGGGATGGGGCTCGACCTGTCGGTACGAGGTTCGACCGTTCCTGCCGCCTTTAACAGGGGTAATCGAACCAAGGACCAAAATTGTGCTTGACTTAGTGAAATTATTGAAGTTATGTTCTATCATTATGCACAGAGAATTCAGGCATGTGCTATGAGATTTTGGAAAATGGAAGTAGGAAAAACATGTATGCTTGGAAAATTTTTGGAGTTGAAAACTATTTCTCAGGAAAAAGGTGAAAGTCAATTTCTCTGGAAACTCAGATGAAAAGGGTTTTTGAAATCACGAGAAAGATCATAAAGATGTGGGAAAATCATGAATAGTTGAAAATCCTGAGGAAAATGGAAGTGATTCTTGAGAAAATGTGAACATTTGAAAAAGGGAAACACTTCTCAGGAAAACTTTGACTTTGAGGATTTTCTTAGGAAAATGATGGAAAATTTATAGGAAAACTCATTTGAGAAGAAAAAACTGAACTTGGGAAATTGAAATCTTGGGAATCTTAGCCTTAAACCCCTTTGAAAATTGATTTTTGATTCTCGAGAAAGGTTGGAAGACTCCTTTTGAAAATCTTAAGAAAATAACATTTTCCAAGGAAAATCGAGGGAAAACTTTGATTTTGGAAATCCACCTTAGAAGTTTCTTGAGAGGCTAGTTTCCATGGAAAACTGTGAACACTTGACTTGGGAAAACCAATTTTGGAAAATTCTCAGAGTTTCTTGAGAAATCGATTTCTCGAGAATGAAATTTTCTTAAGAAAATTATGAGAAAACCAATGATTTCATGATGCAAATGATATGAGTGAATGAATGCATTTTGGAAGATTTTCTAAGAAATTTGTTGGAAAAATGTGTATTAAGTCAAAATAAATCTTTCACATATTCTGACTGTGGCCATGAATATGTTCAGAGTTTAATTGTTTTAATGCACAATATTTTGCAAACTTTGGAAATATGATGTGCATTTTAAGATAGCCTAAGAGTGTAGGCTCAATGTGACTGGTAGAAAGATGATGGATCTGGGTCTCGTCCATATTCCGACTAGGGCCGTAAATATGGATTCCAATGAGTTCATCAACTCCCTAAGAGTTGGTGCACGTGCCATTTGTGTACATCCATAGTGCTTTTGAAATAAAATGCATGAATCACATAAACAGAATATTGCATAAATTCAAACTATATGATATGCATCCTAGTCTAAGCAGAAAAGTAAATCTCTTATTCCAAAATTTACATCATTACATCACTAAATAAATGAAATAAATGAAAATTGCATACTTCAACTCCTTCTTTTGAATGTTCCTGCCAAACTTTAAATAAGGTTAGCTCAAATATGTGAGTTTTTCCAAGATTTTCCAATAATATTATGAAATTATTGAATTTAATTGGATATAAACCCTATTCTCATGCTTCCTTGATATTTGAAATGATGAAAATGCAAGAAATTCAGCGGAAATTAGTTTGAAATTCGAAATGGTGGTCAAAATGACCAAAATACCCCTAATTATAAAGTTATACCTTTAGAATCAGGGTTTTTTGAAGGAAAACTTGGTAAAATTGAGATTTTGAAATTCAAATTGAATCAAATGATGATGAAATGCAGTATGAGGCATGATTACATGCTTCTAAACACATTAGGACTGTAAAATCAGAATTTGACATATTGCAATTTATCCAAAATAACGAATTTCGCTTATTTTTGGCTTGGATCCGGGTCCCGTGGGGCCCTGTTTTGATGATATGGCTAAACCGAGCCTCAAATGAATTCCAAATGCTGTCAAATTCAGTATGGAGCATCTATCTACACTTACAAACAGCCTAGAATACTAAAAATCACGAAATGCTATGATTTAGATGCTAAAATTTAAAGAAAGTCCTAAAAATGGTGGATTTCGCCTACGGACCCGAACCAAATGCAATGCTTAATATGATAATGCAAAATTTACACCATGAAAACTTCTGATATTTTGCAGACTGCTAACGGACCCGAAATGGAACGTTTTTGGTTTTTACAGCCTCGAGATTTGAGCCATGGTGAGTTCGGTAACATGGATTTTGTTCTGATGAAGGCAAAATCGACCTAATTTAATATAAAATGCTAAAAACAAATAGAAAACAGCCATGGAAATTTCTGATATTTAACAGAGCTACTCACGACACCTACAGGGACAACTTTCATGTTCTTAACTTCGGCATTTGATTAACATAAATAGGGATAAAAATATAACTTTTCATTCCTAAATCGACAGAACAGACAAATGTGACAAAACAGAGGACTGACAAGAAAAATCCAAAACAGATATCAAAACTGTTCTACAAATCACAGGCTTTCAGATGCAAACAGAGGACATCCCAAGCATGACATTTGCTTTTTACAGATTCGGATTTGGAGCAATACCCAAAGCGAACCCATAGCCTTAAGTTGATCCAAAGTCTTAGAGGCCCAAATCAGGCTCTGACACGTGTCCCGCACTCTCGGATTTGTTTCAGACATTAAAAAAATCATAAAAATCTGAGAAAATCAGGTTACAAACTAGACATCCTCTCGAGTTCATAACATCTTTTGGATCGAAAATCGGATCTCCCATGAGGGAGATCTTGATTTTACAAGTCGGAAAAGACATTTTAAAATGCATCCCAGGTAATAAAACCCGACTCACTTTTTTGAACGTTTACCATAGTAAACGAATTCAAATCTTTCCTAATTTTTGGCACATTTTTAGGGACACCTAAGGGCGCATTCCATGATTTTTTTAGAATTTTTAATGAAAACAAATGCATGAAATGACGTGTGGACTGACTGACAAAAATAGAGAGCTACTGAAATTGAGCAAAATTGAAATAAATGCTTAATTAAACCTAATTAACCTATAAAACATGCTAAATTAATGAAATAAAATACAAATTAAATCCAAACAAATGCATGAATGCTAAAAATCATCAAGGAAGCATAATTATGTATGTTTATATATGTCGTTTTTTGAGAATAGCTCAATCCATCCCTCGGATGAACTCTTTCTTCAAACGACACCTTTATCAAATCATGATATAAAATCAAGAGGAAAAGAGGTGCACCTTGCTTCATTACGCAGCTTTGAAACTCTTTAAAGGGACTGCTACCAGGGGCTTCGTTCGTCCTTCGATCCGGGCTTCGGATGATTCACCAAGATCGACATACGCTTGAATCGAATTTGCCACAGCACGAGCAATGTAGGTACTTCACTGCACCTTCTCCACTAAGCCCAAGGGGGGCATGAATTCCAAGGTTCAAAATCGTGTTCTGAAGAAAATCTAGGTTGAATTTCAAAGTCCAAAAGAAGCTCCTCTAGGCTGGGCGTGGAGCCTTGTTTTTATAGAATTTTTCTGAAAATTTTGAATTTCAAATAGGCTCAATCTGAGCCCTCCATGTGGCGCCATCTCAGGGGGTGCTATTTTGATATTTTTTTGAGAAAATAAAATGGGAAAATTTGTGGGTGGGACACCTCATCAGAATTTAAAAATTTTCAAAATTGGGTTTGCTTGATTTTCTCTACAGGAGGCTCTCAAATTGCGCCACCTCAGAGGGTATCATCTGGGAGTTTGAAATTCGAATTTGGCTTTTCTGAAGGCTTCTCAAATGGTTCCACCTCAGGGGGCTAATTTTATAAAAAAATAAAATAAATAAAAGAAGTGAAGCCAAGTGGGGCTCTGGAATGACGCCACCTCAAAAGGAGGTTTGAGGTGTAAAGTTGGAAACAGTAGGAGCATGCCATGTGGCGCTACTTCTGGAAGCTCTTGACACATGTCAGAAGGACAGGAGTGGAAGAAGCAGACTGTGCCACCTCAGAGGAATTCAAATTCTACTTTTTCTGCAGGAAAGGAGAGGCTGACATGTGGCGCCACCTCAGGGTGGCTCCACACGGCCATGTGGCAGGAGAACAGGAATGGAAGAAGCAAAATGCGCCACCTCAGAGGGGGGGTTTTCTACTTTTTCTGATGCAGGGAGGTCTGGACATGTGGCAGACAAGTGTCAGCTGTCTGGAGAAGCCTTCTCAAATGGCACCACCTCAGAAAGAGATTTGAATTTCACATGGGGGTTGGCTCTGGAGGATGGACATGTGGCGCCACCTCAGGGTGGCTCCTACAATGCCATGTAGCAAGAGGGAGGAAAAGGAGGGAAAGGGACACGTGGCACCATCTCAAAAAAATGAATTTAGGGAGGATTCTTCAGGATTTGCGCCACCTTAGCCTAGAGTTTGAATATTTGAATTGTTGCTTTTTCTGAAGGAGGCAGAGAGTGACATGTGTTACTTGCTTTTTCTGAAGGAAGCTAGAAATGACATGTGTCATCTACTTTTCTGAGAAAAAGTAGGGGAAGACATGTGTCATACTGCTTTTCTGAAAGAAGCAGAGAATGACACGTGTCATTTGCTTTTTCTGAGATGTGCAGAGAATGACATGTGTCATTTGTTTTTTCTAAGAAGAGCAGAGAATGACATGTGTCATTTGCTTTTTCTAAGAAGAGCAGAGAATGACATGTGTCATTTGCTTTTTCTAAGAAGAGCAGAGAATGACATGTGTCATTTGCTTTTTCTGAGAAGAAGTGGCTGAAATCCATATTAAAAACTAGCAGATTGTTTTCCTGAGGAAATATTTTGAAATTCAGAGCCCTGGGGGTAAAATGGAAAGAATTGATAATTTTGAAGACCCAGGGTTTTGAAATCAATTTTGAAAAGAGTTAAAATTCAAATCTGGATTGAAAATTTTGAAATTGAGAGTTCTGGACCTCGAAATGACATGCTGTGCAGTGCAGTGATATGAGATGCTCATGTAATGATATGCAATACCATGTCTTATGAAATGTAATCCTAAACCGGGCTTTGGAGATTCTCGTTTCCTGTCAGGAGTAGAATTTTGAACATCTAAACCAAAAATAGAGAAATTTTGAGAGTTGTAGATGCAATTTAGACTTTTGCAAGTTCTGAGCTCAGAAAATGACCCTTTTGCCCTTCGCCGATTTCAAAGGCTGGATGATGATGCTTGGTGGTAATGTCGGGGAGGTGAGTGAAAATTTGGGGTGTTTACACCTTTCCGCTTCTGTGTAGCTCTAGAGCAACCTTAACTTGACCCCAAGGATGGGATGCCTCAAAGGGATTGAGGACATCCCACTACCACCCGCATTCCGGGATTTCGGAAAGTCTGGTTCTAACGTAGGATTTTTTCAACAGGAAATTGTTTAAATGTTGTCCTTCCGCCGTCTTTCCTATATGCTGCCATATAACCATTTGCAATTTGTTGGCTCACTATCGCCCCTCTGTTACAGCCTGCACCCCGAAAGCTCGCACGAGCCTCGCTGCCACACCAGGTCATCAAGCTTTTGGTGAAGTTTTCACGCTGCTCATTTAAGTTTACAGGTTTGTATAGTCAAGCCACTTGAGAAGGGCTCTAGAAGAGAGAGCTTGCAGCCACGCAGCTATAAGACACCTTGAGAGGGGGGCGGCGAGCACGTCTTTCATCGCTTTTTTCCTAAGGCTCTTAGACAAAGCTGATAGACCAAAGGGGAAAGACGTAGTAGACAAAGGAGACCTTGTCGGTAGGTCGTCTCTCAAAGAACTGACAATGCGTAGTCAAAGGCAAGCCGCTTGAGTATGGCCCTGATTCTGTTCCTTTTTATTGTTCGCGATACGGGAAGGGAAGGCGGAATGATCGTGGGAACACCGCTATTATAGAGGAGCGAGGCTTAATAACAACTATCTTCTATGAATTCCATAAAATCCATCTTTTTTTATTGGAATGGGGCATGAACTAGGAGTTGAGGTACTTGATTGGTCTCCCAAACCCCAGCGAGTCCTTGATATGGAGGAGATTGGTCCCTTCGAGACAACCTGTCATTAGAATCTCTGGTTTTCCGTCCCGATAGTAGTTCGGTAGTTCGGTAGTTTGGTAGTTTGGTAGTTCAGTAGTTCGGTAGTTCGGTAGTTCGTAGTTCCCTTATTTGTACTTTATTCATATTAATGGGGTAGAAATTCGTAGTGGGATGTCCTTTTCATAGATCCTTCGAGCGAGAAAGGTGTTGCACGTCTTTGAGGTCATCCGGAGCCACTTTAAGGCAGTTTCTTGACCGTAGATAGTAGGACCAATCCTTCTTTCCACGCTCCCTTAAAAGTTATTCCGGTTGGGTATTCTTTAGTAATGCATTGGTGCCTGACCCTTGCAATCCACTTTCATAGGTATCGCTTTCAAAGCAGATTTCTTCTTCCGGGTAATCACCTGTGCAGGATTGATTTAGCTCAAAAGCGCCCTCTCTCTTTCACAGCCGAGGAGTACACATCGATGAGCTTAAGTAAGCGTTTTTTACTACTACACTTTGTTGATGCAACAAACTCTTTCTATTCCACACACCTTTTGAGAGAGTCTTCCTTTCATCGGCTTGCTTGCTCTGCTTGATCATCCTACCAGGGAAATTCCTATGAGATGATTCATGAATGTAGGTCAGGTCTCTCTAATTCGCAGTAGGTGTGTATGCTTCCCTAAGGCGAGAGCATTTGCTTCTTCAGACGTGGGTGCTTATGAGACTTCTGCTTCGCCAACTGCAGGATTGAGATCTCTTTCTGTGTCTGTTGATATCTCTTTGGAATGATCATTTTATTTTCAAATAGAGCCAGAAAATGAGTACCTCTTGTTAGCCGGTAAGCCCAAACCTTCCCTCAGCTTGAGAACAACCCTTTTGGTGGATAATTTCCTACGTATGAATTGCCCTGATCCATCACCATAGTCAATTTGTACAATAAATTTTGATTTGAGTATAAAAGGTGTCTCTTCAGACACCCCCTTCCCTTAATGAAAAGCCCCCATTCGAGTAGTATCATAGATCTGGCTCGGTTCCAACCATTCTTGCTAAGGACAACCTCGCTCCTAGCGAAAGATAAAACACCAGGTGTGAAGCAACTTCACGATCCAATGAATTCCCTCCAATCGGATGACACAAGGCGAACTAGAATAGGCTGATTGATCCAGGTAGCGACAGGCTCCAATCGAAAGGAACCGCGCGTACGCTTTTTACTCCCTGTCAAATTTGTCTATTAATGAAAAATGAATAGGGCCTGTCCCTGCTCGAGAGAATGAAATGTGTCCGCAACCTACATCGAAATACTTAAGTTGGATTGGGAACAGAACCTGCCTAGCAATTGAAGTAATGATTGTCAATGCAAGCAATCTCTTCAGTAAGGTAGCTCTATCTTCTCTAGGGGAGGAATGAATAGGTAGATCAATAAGTAGAGTGTTACCCGAACCCACTCACTGAACTATTCGCCAGTAGGTATGGGTAGGACTTATTCCGAAGGCTCCCGACACACTCCTCAGTCGAGGGTGATTTCACTGGAAAGCTTGCTTGAATAAGAACTGAACTCGACGCGGCGAGAAGGAGACAAAAGGAGGGAGGAAGGGGATCTCTTTCTATTGCCTGCCCCTTTTCTAGACTGGTTCGTCGGCGGGACAGCGAGCCAAGATCCTATTGATTCGTCAATCGACGAATCCATGCCACTCCACCTGGCAAATGATAAAGAGACGATGGAAACGCACCTCATGAGGGAGGGGGTCCGCCTTGTACGTACGCCGCCCACGCGAATCTTTCTGATCTCATTCCAAAAAGCCAAGCCACCATTCTTCAGTGATTAGCTCTAGCGAACCAATCTTCTGTCTTTTTACCAGGGATCAATTTCCACTAGAACAAGTCTGCTGCGAGCCGAGCGAACAACATTACTCAACCGAGCCCAGGCACTATTCACCAAGTGGAACTATGTACTATCTTTACGGAGTCAACCGCCCCTTCTCCTATACCTGGCTGCTTCTCGCTCACCAAAGCGTACTTCGTTTCCCTATGTAGGCTTGCGTAGCACAGACTCGCGGCCTTCTTTCTTCCTTCTTATTCTAAAGTCCAAATCTTTCCCTAAGGAACACCCCTTACCTTAGATGGAGAAAGAAATGACTGATGCCCTCGAAGCAGACGCGTTAGTCCTCTCTTATTGCCTTATCGGAACAAAATATAGGCGTAAGGAGGTTAAGTCAAGTATAGTATAGTGCGGCTTATGGTTCTAGTAGCTTTCTAGTAGCTAGAAAAAAATGTTGCTAGTTCACTCTAGAAGACTGTGAACACCCCAAATTTTTCAAAGTCTTGTAAAAATGACCCTTTTGCCCCTAACCCCGTTTTTCTGAGAAAATCAAGTTATTTCTTCAGATTTCTGGATTAGATTCCACATTGACATATTCAAAATCAACTCCGGGTCTGAACCCTGTATTTTAAATCCAAATCTGAGCCCCGTTGTCCAATTTCCAAAATAAAAGCACAAAAATACCAAAAAAAATGATTTTGAAAGGCTCGGGCGGCTCATCCGACACTCTGTTGGATCCTCGACCCTATATTTCTTAATTCGAGGTTGTAAACCTCGAATATTTCTCAAAAATTCGGACATAAACCCATTTCTGAAGAAATTTTCTCAAAATAGTTTCTAAAATTCTCAGAAAAACTCCTTTTGTAAATATTTTACAAAAACATAAAAAAAAAATTAGTTTCAATCTTTGATTTCTTGTAAAGCTTTAGGATTTTATTCTAAAAAATACAAAAAATAGAAAAATAACATGAAAAAAAAAAAAAAAATTGGGAAAAGTTACAAGAAAAACAAAGGATTTTTAAGCCTTGTGAAACAATTTTCTGAAAACCTCATTTGCATAACCATTTTTTTTAAAAGTTCCCTAAAAAGGAAGCCTCCTTTTGGAAAAAACAGAGAATTCCAACAACCCTCTCCCGCACGCCTCTTTCCTTCTCTCTCCACCGTTGATCTTCCAACAGCCGCCCCTCTCCTCAACCTTCGATCCTTAACAGCCTCCATTCTCGAACCATCCAAGCTCCCTTTAAGAAGAGACACCCCATCTCCTTGAGGGGATCGGATTTTTTTTTCTCTACCATCGGCTTTCAGATAACAAAACCACCCCCTACGCTCAACACTCACTCTCAGGCATCTCCCCCTTTTTCCCTCTGGTGTTGATCATCCACCCCTCTCTTAGCATCGCATACAACAATCCATCTTTCTACCTTCACCCCTCATCGACATCCTTTCATCACAAGACATCGAGGTCCCGGCAAGGAGAAGAAGAAGAACGCCTCCGCGAGACATTTTTCCTTGTAGTCGCCCATAAGAAAAGTCGATCCTCCGCACTTCTGGTAAGGCCAATATTCTTCTCTCTCTTCATTTCTTCTTAATTGATTTCTTTTTCTTCTGGTTTCTTTTTACATAAAATCCCATTAAAGTTTTCCTCTCCATTTATTTTGCCTCGTTAACGCACTATGGGTGGTGCTTGAGTTGCCTATGCAACGTCAAACTACCTTTGTGCAACAGTAATGGATCATTTGACCCAACACCCTCTTTTGTATTCATCAAATTTCTCTTGTTGATATGCTATCATCTGTTGATACTCAATATTTTCTTTACTGCAACTTATGATTATGGTAGTATGTTATCCTTCCTTCGTATTTTAATGTCCTTCACACTTTGGAATTCTATCTTTTGCTGTTAGCAAATGGTCACCGTTTGAAACATCTCATTCACTAATACAATGCATCGCCTGTCCCTGTTTAATATACTCCAATTCCTGTGTTAAGTTATTCCTTCTATTTCGACCATCATTTTTCATCTTAATTTCTTTTTGCTTTGGTCTATGTTCATTTTGATTAAGGGTTAAAAAAAAATAGTTAGAATCTATGCGAATTTTGTTCGTATGGCACCCTGCGCTGATTGTGATTCCCCATATGCTACACTCTTTACGTCATATCTGTCGGTTGCCATGTTCTATGGAGTGATGGATTCCGTCATTTCCTGCTTTTTTTTTTTTTTTAATTAAATTTCCCTGCTGCATTTCCTTTCTGAGTATAACCCCACCATGTTTGCGCCCTCCTGCGTTGTTGTTAACATCCTCAATGGAAATAATCCTGGAGCTGTGTGAACTATTGCTCAAGACTGGAAATAACAGCAGCACTAACCTTCATTAGTTAGTTCACGGTACACCCATCATTCCTTCTGGAGTTTTCTGTTTTTTTTTAATCTCTGATTTCTAGATAAAATAGGTATACTTGTTATGTTTTATATCACCTTACATCAATAGAATAGGTCGAATCTCAGTGATAACCAACCCTGAAGGGGGTCGTCTTTCGGTTAAAAGGCAAGAGCTATTCCTGTAATAGTTGCTTGCACAAAGAATAAAGTTAGGTGTGGGCATTGGCTGACGTTCTCAATCTTCTAAAAGAGTATATATAATTCCTGTTGGTCCATCAAGAGCGTCTTTCGACAAAAAAAAAAAATGTCCCTTGATCATCTGGGGCAATTCCTGGAGATTAGATAGTGGTAACCACTGTGCTTCAGCTTGCTTGTTGATTGAATCGTGTGCCTATTTTGCTGCATGAGTCAAATTAATAATTACATTTGTATCATTCTGATCAGCGCGTTATATCCACATCATGTTTAGCTTTTACTTATTTTCCTTTTGTTTTGTGGGATGTCTGGTTCAGTCCCCATAAACCCATGTTTCTGGTATATTCTTTGTATAATGATGTGCCATGAGATCAGTTCTGCGTTGCGTCCTTCCATAAGGGTCAGTTGCCAAAATTGACCCAACAAACTGGAATCATTTTGGTGAAGCTCATGAAATTCAAGAAATAGACCTAATGTGATAGGCAAATTTAGAAAATCATATTGAATGTATGTGGTCTGTCAAGAAGGAACCGTCAAAATAATTTGACAAAGTCCATGTACATTCGGATGATGGCCTGAACAGGTATTTACAGATCCACTGTCCTATTCATGATTTAACATTTCTATAGCGTGTCATTCATCAGTATTTAGTTGTTTAACATTTTCGGCAACTAGGTCAGACCTCATGATCAAAGATGTAGAATCAGGTAGATGGTAATCAGGCTATAGGATCAGAGTATTTCATAAACAACATTTTCTTTTTCTTTTGTTATAAAGCTTCCATTGTGAGGGATCAAGGATAAGAGGTTTTCAAAGCTAGAATGTATAGTTGATATCGTTGAAGCTTTAACTGATGTATGTCTTTTGAGTAAGGTTGAAATCGGCAAAGCAATAGAGCTATAGCAGGAGTGGTCTTCTTCAGGTCCCAAATTCCTTGCACGAGGGTATTCACAGGGGCCAGGTTTATCTGATATAGCTATGATGATCTTCTGTTTTCTTTATGATTGTCATAAGAGACCCTCATTCATGTATGGTCAGTTGTAGGCTTCTCTTTCCCTTACTGTAAAACTGTGTTTCCTGCTATTTTTTTTTTTTTACTTGGAATATAGAATAAAAAAAAACATGATAGTATTAACTCAAAATTGCTAAATGTCAATGCATTGTAAATAGATCTGTTTAGACTCTGTACTTGGCTAAAACTTGTGGAAAAGAATTGTTTGTTATACATGTTTATCGCAAAAACCCCTTTAGAAATATCTTTTCTAGACTGCATCATGAGATTTCAGAGTCATTAGTTTTTGGATTCATTTTTTTTTGTACCTCAGCCTACACCACCCTGCATGTTCCAATATAACTTCTTTGCTAACAATGACATTATAGCTTCTTGTACCCTCCTTCACAAATACATCCAGCCTTTCAACTAAGTTAATGAGCTATGTCATGGAGAAGATGGATTTAGTCGTCCCCTATGACCATTTTCCCATTTATGGGTTTGACCAAACCCTACCATCAGCATTTAAAGCTCTCTAGTCAGAGCTGTGTTTTCTCCTTCCTGCAGGCCTGTGTCCCAACACTCAGTATGGGAGGACGATATTGGTAAAAGAAAGATGTTTTCGAAAATGAATCCCCATTTCAGTCCTCATCTTGTACTTTGATAGGAGCATTTGGCAATTTGGCTACCTATGCACCATGAAGATCCCCATACCTCATTCGCCATGGAAATTGGCAGTTCATGATCATCGATTCAAGGAGAAAAAGTCCTCTTATGAGCAACGGTTTCAATGGCAGAGTTTCAGCCATGGAAATCGGCAATTACTTGTGCCATACAAGGTGTCCTTCGTTGTAAATCTGAGTTGGGGCTACTAAACATTTCTATGTAAAGATTCTCTTTCTCCTTCCTATTTAGCAGGAAATTATTTGAGGCAAGCTAGCTAAATCTGCATGACTTATTTTGTGTGTGATAAATTCTAAATCATTAATCATGTCTGTCTACCAACCGTATATAACTCTAAACATGTGTGCATCCACTTTTCCCCCTGTCATCTCCTTATAGTATGCATCCATCTAGATTTTGCAATTGTTGTAGGCTCCATTATGCTTCCACATAACTACATGCCGCAGCATCATTGCCTCAAATTACAGCAATGCCTAGCATTGTTGTAGCATTATAGGCATATGTTTTCATCACTCTTTGTGTCATCCTATCATCCAGCTCCACCATTTGCAAACCACTAACTCATCTCATTTCTCAAGCCATATATATCCATATACATAAATACCTATATATATACCTATATAACCTGTATATATATATATATATGTATGAGTATCCTTCTCTCTGTCTTATAATTATTCATATGAACATTTTGTAGATAACCACATGATATGTGTAAAATTTTCTTTCTCATACTAACCCAGTTGTTTTGTAGGAAATATGTGAAAAAGGATATTCTTTGGTGTTGTAAATTTGATTCTACATGTTGTAATAGTTAGACTTTAATGAAAATTTACATTCCTTGCTTTAGATAGAATGAATGAGCATTATAGAATATCATGAATTATTTATTCCATGCATTTTTCCTTTATTTCTCAAAATCCCCACAATGGTGAAACACGAATGGCACGTGCACCATTTCGTAAGAGGTAAGTTAGTTCTAAGTTGATGATTTACATCAACGACCACAGTCGGGGTGTGAACAAAACTTAGAATTCTTATCTTTTACGAAATTACATTGGATCCACACTGGATCCACTTCCAAAATCCATCATATTTTTCTCAAAATATATATTTTTTTTTCCTTTTATCAGAATTTAACTTAGGATTAACTCGAAACATATACCAATGGCCATAGTCAGGGTATATTGAGGGTTGATTTCATTTTAAATTCTATAAAAGCACTAAAAATGTATTTTATTCTTCTTTTGAATTTAAATATAGATTATCATATAATACATTCAATGACCATAGTCAAGGATGTATTATATTTTCAATCTTATTTTTAATTCATTTAAAGAATGAAATAGCTTTTCAAAATCCAATTTCAAACTTATTCAAATTCATTCATCATATAGGGCAGAATTGCATCATATTTTTCAAAATTCTTTCAAAAATCCAAGTGATTTTGAACATCTCTTCTATTTCAAAAATCCAAAACCTACCTCAATTTCATAGTCCAATTTGACTTTGAAATTTCAAAATCATTTCATATTCAAACTTCAAATTTCCAAACTCAATTCAAAACTCAATTTCAAAGTTCAAATTAACTTTGAAGTTGCTAAATTCATCTTCTGATTCAGTTTTAAATCAAAGTTGAGATTAACTTTGAATCTCAAATCTTCTCAAGTTCAAATCTGGATCTTCAAAAACCCAGATCATCTTTAAAAGTCCTATTTGGATTTCTCAAAACCCAAATCCAAAATCCTAGTCTCAACTTGGATCCAGATTTCCAAGTATAAAACTCCATTCCACTTTGGATCTCTAATCACGAATCCAAATTCCATTTAGGATTCAAATCCTTATTCTACTCTGGATCTCCCATCACAGATCCGAATTCCATTTAGGGTCTAAACCCTTATTTCACTTTGGATCTCCAATCACAGATCCAAATTTCATTTAGGATCCAGATCCTCATTCTACCATTGGATCTCAGATTTAGATCCAAAATCCAATTCTTAGGATCTAGAATCCAACCCTACATTGGATCTCAGACTTCAGATCCAAATCCATTTTAGGATCCAGATCCTCATTCTACCATTGGATCTCAGATTTAGATCCAAAATCCAATTCTTAGGATCTAGAATCCAACCCTACATTGGATCTCAGACTTCAGATCCAAATCCATTCTAGGATCCAGAACCCAATTCTATTTTAGATCTTAGATTTCAAGATCCAATTCCATCTTAGAATCCAACCTTATTTTGGATCTCAAATTTCAGATCCAAATACCATCTCGTATTCCAAGTCTTAAATCCAATTCCCTTCAAAAATTCCAAATCCAAAATTCCATTTAAATTCCAGTTCTTAAAGCCAATTCCATTTTATTCAAACCAAGTCCCTATTTCGGATCCTAAAAATCAACTCAAAACTCTATCCAGAACTTGGATTCGGATTTCATCTTGAAAATCCAACTTTTACAAATCACCTTTCTCAATTCCTTTTTCCCATATTCCCTTCTAAAATCAAAACTTCAAAAATGGAATTCAATTCCATTACAAATATTCATCCAAGTTCAAACATCTAAATTCAAAGTCCATTTATGACTTTGAAAATTTCCTTCATTCTCTTTTATTTCAAGACTTCAAGATCAATTTCCAAATGCCAGATTTATTTTCCCAAGCTCCTGATTATTCTAAAAACTTAGAACTTTAATCTTAAGTTCTAAGTTAGAAAACATTTCTTCACTTTATCAGATTCACTTGGAAATTCTTCAAAACATTTTCAAAAAGAGCATACATCTTTACATTTGCAGAAGCATGATTCATTGTGCATTTTAGACTTAGGATAAATACTTAGATAAATTCTTTGCAAAGCAAAAGGCACAAAATTCGACCCTTGTTTGATTACCACTGGTAAAGGCGCCAGGAACGGTCGAACCTCGTACCGACGAGCGGATCCCGTCTCCCAGTTTTCCCGCAAATATTTTAAAAACGGAGGCGAGTTATTTCAAATATTTTCAAAATTAAGGTCAAGTGAGACCCGCAAAAGAGTTCCTCTCCTCTTTTCTTCTTTCTTTTCTCTTCTCTTTTTCTTTCTGTTCTTTTATCTTTTCTCCCTTCAAAAAGGAGGAAAATAAAAGGTTGGAAAGGAAAAGAGAAGGAAGAGAGAGAATAGTACGAGAGGAAAAATTTTGGGATGATCACAATTTTGGCGACCGTGATGGGACACGTCTTCGTCCGGTTGAATCTATGTCTTTTCTTTTGCTTTGATATTATCTAAGTCTTTATTCTTCATATGTCAGCTTCATTTCCATGCAAACCTTAGGAAGCCTAGATTTTGTCCTAAGCTGACATCATTGCATATAGGATTTAAGTATGGTTTGGTAGGACCATATTGAGGAGATTATTCCATGCTCATCTTAGACTTAGGTCTTAAATACAACTCTCCTCAAATTCTAGGGATTGAATGCAAAACAATGTATGCAAGTGTATGCTTCTCTTCATTTTAAATCTATCTCTTTAGGACTTGCATTAGAGCCATCTGATTTCTTGCATGTTGCACATATTTTGAAAAACCTCCTTACCTACGTTGTCCTGGTCTTCACGTTGCTGGGCTGTCTCACTGAACCATAGTTCGGGAAAGAGCCTCACAACTGGACCACTTATTTGGGTTCGCGCCCCCCTACCACGTACCTAAGGGCCATAGTCCGAGGTATATCGGTTGGTGCTCAAGGATGTTGGGAAGCCATTACTTTAGGACCGGAGGGATACTTTTATGCCACGTACTTCAAGCTTCGGCTTGAGTATATCGGCGTATCTTGATTGAAAATAGATGATCTGAACCCTAGAGTTAGGATTAAGGTCCTACAAGCCATTTCAAAATATTGCATTTAGAGTCAGCCTCTAGGGATTGCTGTTTGTGCATCCTTGTTTGTATATCTATGATTGTATAATATTTGATATTCCCTATATTTTCCAAAACCCTGGGTATATATATTATTCAAAATTTCCTCCTTATTTTAAAACCCAGGTGTATTTTCCTTTTTCTTCTCTTGATTTCTTCTAAATTCTGTTTTTTGATCCTGCCTACAATTCTTTTCTATATTCTATTCCCTACCTTCATTTACAATAAAACATCTTTTTGTCAGGATATGTCCTTTTCAAAATTTATCTTTTTATTTGTCTATCCTTTTTCCAGAAAAACAATGCGGTTGTCGAAAATTTTGGTGACAACCCAATCCCTCGTAATGGGATGTTTTCATATTCAAATTATGATTTCCTTATTTATTAAAATTTCTTCCTAGATCTTTTCTAAAAAGGCTCGTTTATGCTCTACAGAGAGCATCGGTGCTATCAGTTGAGTCAGGCAAAGCTCAGGAGATTACACTGCTCTAACATCCCAGTTACAAGCAGAGAGAGCAAAGAATGGATTCTCAAAAGTTTGTCAGAGAGGGAGTTCCAGACAACAAAAGTGAGATTGATCCTGCGATATATCAATTATTCAAAAGGATGATGGTTGAGATATTGTCTGAACAAGCTGAAGCCAGTTGTGGAAAAGCTCCCACAAAAGGAAAGGCGCCTGTCACCTTCCCCATAAATGAACGCAGCCATATCAGTATAGGAAATTCCAAAGCCAGCAGGGGCAGCAATCAAAGCAACCAGGGCAGCAACTTGGGAGAGTGTAAAGGCCAGATTGGGAAATATTGTGAAAACCGTGATAAACCTCTTCAATACAGTCCTCAACAAAGAGGCAAGAAGCAAGAAGAACCAAAACGCAAGGATTGGAGCAGAGATCGAGATTTCACTCCTTTGGATGAGCCACTCGACCAAATCCTCGAATACATGATGACCAACGGATTACTCAGGCTCCCAAAAGCCGCCAGCCCTTCCACAGTCATGGGAAAATATATAGACCAGTTCTGCAGATACCATCAAGTAACAGGGCATGACACTGAGCATTGCTTCATCTTCAAGAATATAGTTCAAGACTGGCTCGATAAAAATCTCTTTGTCCAAAATGAAGGAGAAAAGCATCCGGATCTCCTGAACATGCAAGCTCAGTCCAGCTACCAGGAAAGGGTCAGTGTTCAGCAGAAGCCAAACAAGCCGAAGAAAGCAAAGCATGAAGGTTGGGGTTATGATCGTCAGTTTACCCCTCTAGGTTAGCCGATTGAAGAAGTTCTCCAATACCTGCTCGAGAAAGAAATGATCAAGCTCCCAAAGCAGGATGATCCCTTTGTCACCAAAGGAAAATGGAAGAATCGCTTTTGCAAATTTCATCGAGCAAGGGGGCATGACACGGAGCGCTGCTTCGTCCTCAAAAACATTGTGCAGGATTACATTGATAAAAAGCTTCTGGTACCAGAGGAAGGAGAAGAGCAGCCTGCAGTTTCATCCGGACCTTTTTCAGACCAATCAGAGAATTGAGAATGTCAAAAACTTTTTTTTTTCGCTTTCATCCCTTTCTGTTAGTCGCTTTGTAGGGGCAAGTCAGCCCAGTCTTTGTGATTTCTTTCTAGTTAAAATACTTGTAAATATTCAGTTCTGTCATCAACTTTTGCTTATCGATGAAATGTCGATTTTCTTTATTCAATACTTTCTTCCTTTTGCTATATTGGGGCATTAAAATTTCTTTTTCAAAAATTCGGGACAATCCTGACATCATTCATGAGAGAAATGATATTACCTATGAGGGTCTTTCAGAAATCATGAAAATTTTAGTTCAAATCTTCTATTACAACCTTTTTCAAAGATCAACCCTTGTGTTGATCATATTTTTCTACAAATTGATTTCAAATCATTGCATTTCAAAGATCAACCCTTGTGTTGATCATATTTTCTGAAAATTGATTTCGAATTATTGCATTTCAAAGATCGACCTTTGTGTTGATCATATTTTCTAAAAATTTGGTTTTCAAAACATTACATTTCAAAAGATCAACCCTTGTGTTGATCATATTTTCTAAAAAAAATTTGTTTTTCAAATCATTACATTCAAAGATCAATCCCTGGCGTTGATCATATTTTCCAAAAAAAATTGACTTCAAATCATTACATTCAAAGATCAATCCCTTGTGCTGATCTCATTTTTCCAAAAATTTGATTTTATTGCATTCAAAAGATCAATCCTGGTGTTGATTATGTTTTCTAAAAAAATTGATTTCAAATCATTACATTCAAAGATCAACCCTTGTGTTGATCATAATTTCTAAAAATTAATCTTGAATCATTATATTCCAAATATCAACCCTCGGGTTGATCATATTTTCTATAAATTGATTCTCAAAATCATTGCTTCAAAAAATTAACCCTCATGATGATCTCTCATGAATGATCCCTTTTTAAAGATTAGCTCTATAGTCTTCCTTTCCAAAAATGATTTTCTCATCTTCTTCCCTCATTTTAAAGATCCCACATGCAGGCAGGATCAAACTCTTTTTCTCAAACTTTTGTCAACCTTTTGTTTATCCATCTTTATCAGCTTTATCAATTTTATTCATTTTCATTATTCATCCATTTTTTTCTTCTTAATTCTTATTTCAAAAATTACCCTTTCAGGTTAAGGGATAAACCTGATGCCTCTTTCCCATGAGGTATTTCTTTTCCTTCTTTTTTTTTTCTTTCTCCCCCCTTCAGGTATAAACCAGAAACCTCATCCTACGAGGTCTTTCTTTCTTCAGGATAAGGGATAGTCCTGAATGTCTTTCTCTTTTAAAGTTTCATTAATCTCTGCTAAATCTTTTTCTTCATTCAATTTTATCAATTTTATTAAGTTTTAATTCTTCCAATTCTTTATCAAAGCCTTTTTATCAGCTTTTGCTTAAATTTTATTCTCTTCCCATTCAGGATAAGGGATAATCCTGAAACCCCTCACAGGAGCAACAATGCTACCTGTGAGAATTCTTTTACAAAGATTCTTTTCCATAAAATTTCCTTGATTCTTCTCTTTTGTCAAATCTTTCATCAATTTCTATCTCTTCTCATCAATTCTTTTAAAATTTTTATTTTCTCCCCAGTCGAGATAAGGGGGCAATCATATCACATGCAAATAAATGCAGTCCTCTAAATAGTCATTCTCAATCCCAGGTCCGGTCCTCGCACTGGCAAATTTTCAAAACTCAATCTTTTGATTAAAGACTTTTTGTCAAAGACCTGAGTCTCCACTTGGGCTTCTTCCTCTATTCTTTCATTCGAAGTTCTGAGTTCCGACCAAGACTTCCTTTTGAATCCAATCCTCGCATTGGAAATCCTTCATTCCTTTGATAATCCGAGTTCCAGCTCGGGTTTTTCTTCTATTTTCAGTCGAAGTTCTGAGTTCCGACCAGGACTTCCTTTTGAATCCAATCCTCGCATTGGAAATCCGAGTTCCAGCTCGGATTTTTCTTCTATTATTTTCAGTCGAAGTTCTGAGTTTCGACCAGGACTTCCTTTTGAATCCAATCCTCGCATTAGAAATCCTTCATCTCTTTGGAAATCCGAGTTCCAGCTCGGGTTTTTCTTCTATTATTTTCAGTCGAAGTTCTGAGTTCCGACCAGGACTTCCTTTTGAATCCAATCCTCGCATTGGAAATCAATCATTTCTTTAGAAATCCGAGTTCCAACTCAGGTTTTTCTTCTGTTATTTTTTTTTCGAAGTTCTGAGTTCCGACCAGGACTTCCTTTTGAATCCAATCCTCGCATTGGAAATCCTTCATCTCTTTGGAAATCCGAGTTCCAGCTCGGGTTTTTCTTCTATTATTTTCAGTCGAAGTTCTGAGTTCCGACCAGGACTTCCTTTTGAATCCAATCCTCGCATTGGAAATCCTTCATTCCTTTGAAAATCTGAGTTCCAGCTCGGGTTTTTCTTTTATTTTCAGTCGAAGTTCTGAGTTCCGACCAGGACATCCTTTTGAATCCAATCCTCGCATTGGAAATCCTTCATTCCTTTGGAAATCTGAGTTCCAGCTCGGGTTTTTCTTCTATTATTTTTTTAGTCGAAGTTCTGAGTTCTAACCAGGACTTCCTTTTGAATCCAATCCTCGCATTGGAAATCCATTTCCTTTCCCCTTCGGGTTAAGGGATAAAACCTGATGCCTCCTGCTAACGAGGTATTTCTTTCCTTCCTTCCCAGTTCAGGATGAGGAGATAAATCCTGAAAACAAACCACCACGCAGTTAGGATGTGACGGTCCATTGAATTCAGAATCTTTCATCAAAATTTCACTTTCTGGGCTCATCTTCCCAACCCAGTCCTCACACTGACTATTTCTCAAAATTTTCAATCATATGTTGAGCTCATTTAGAAAAAACGGTCCTCGCATCGGTAACCTTCTAAATTCAGTGTTCTGATCAAATTCTTTCCTTTTTACAAAATTCAAGTTTTGACTCAAATCTGATGTATTTCCAAAAGATCCAGATTTTGCTGGTCATGTATTTCAAACGTTCCAACTTTCTGCTGGTCATGTATTTCAAACGTTCTGGCTTCTGCTGGTCATGTATTTCAAAGGTTCCAGCTTTTGCTGGTCATGTATTTCCAAAATCAAGAGATTGCGACTCAAGGTCTCATCAAAATCTATATTGAGTGATTATTTCACAAAGAATTCATGAAAACTTTGCCAATTTGCTAAAAGCATTTGTTGATTCTAAATATTTCTACTCCACAAAAAGAATTTTCTCAGATTACCTCCTCTATTTCCTTCCAAAAGGTGAAACTTTTGTGAAAAAGAGGTAAAATTCAAATCTTTTCTTGTTGATCAACCAAAAGGATGTAAGAAATGTCCTCGATATGATCAATGAAAGAAATCTTCAATGATATTGAAAAGCCAGAAGCAAATTGATATTGATCTTGGCCATGGCGCGTGTTTTAAAATGACTTTCTGGCAATCAGGCAGTGTAAATATCTTGAGCCATAAAAAGAATCCACTCAATCCATATCTCTTCATTTATTCATTTAAAGCTTCAATCAAATATCCGCAAAAGGGATCTCTCGACTGTCGTCAAGATGAAGACGAATTAAGTGAGTAGACCCCCGGGGCCAAAGAAGATTTGAAACATCTCCAAGATGACAGAGTTTGTGACAGATCCTTCCAGGGAAAGTTCAGATCACCGTCGAGATGAAGGCAGATGCGACGAACCTACCGACAAACCCTAAAAGATATTTGATTCCAGCTATCATCTAAAAGACCTTTTGAGCCAATTTCACATATAATCCCTGAGAGAAAGAAGGATCGGAGCATCCCCAAGATGAAGGAGCTTGTGACGTACCCTTCCCTAAAAAAGAGAGAAAAGTCAGGACATCCAAATGAAGGATGATGTGAAAAACTAAGAAAGCCCAATGACTCAAAAGAGTGCAAAAAGATCATCGTGGAAAAACACCCAGATATCAAACTGCCGAAGTTTCCAGAAGTCATCTTTTCTCATGCAAAATTCTTTTATCAATATCTTTTCATTTCCTGCTTTTATGAAATTAAGAATATTTCTTCTACTTCTCATATCAGGGAAATGGATAGCTTCCTTGAAGAAAATCATCAGTGCTAAAATTTGTGAATTTGACTCTTAAGACCAAGAAGTTAACCTCATTGAGGGAAATACTCTAGGTAAAAGAGGGAATATCTTTTGCACATACGTGCACATTTCCAAGCGTTTGAATCAACTATAATTTTATCTTATTGGCAAAATTTTCTAGCTATTCCAAGAATAAAATAAACATTCAATATCCATTTTGATGCAACCTAGCGTTGTTTATATTTCCCAAAAAGAGCTGCCTCTGAAAGAAGTATCTCTTCCTGTCCCATCACGGTTTTTCATTAAAGAATTCCGTATGGATGACCCACTCAGGATAAGGGTCAAAAACCTGAAATTTCTTGCGAAAGATTCTTTAATTTCAAAAGCTATTTCAGTCTTAGCAATGAGACGCCCAATTTCTTCCCCTTTTCAAAGCTTTAGAGACTCTATATTTCCTCCTTTCGCAAAAACCCCTCTCGGATTTGTTCGTCCAAATTCCGAAGGTCCCATCGTGCTTTCTCCATTTTTGAGAAACCTGTATGGTAGATTTCCCCCACTCAAGATAAGGGGCAAACCTGAACCATTTGCGAAAGATCATTTAATTTCAAAAGCTATTTCAGTCTCAGCAATGAGACGCCCAATTTCTTCCCCTTTTCAAAGCTTTAGGGACTCTATATTTCCTCCTTTCGCAAAAACCCCTCTTGGATTTGTTCGTCCAAATTTCGAAGGTCCCATCGTGCTTTCTCCATTCTGAGAAACCTGTATGGTAGATTTCCCCCACTCAGGATAAGGGTCAAACCTGAACCATTTGCGAAAGATTCTTTGATTTCAAAAGCTATTTCAGTCTCAGCAATGAGACGCCCAATTTCTTCCCCTTTTTTTAAAGATCTAGGGACTCTATATTTCCTCCCTTCGCAAAAATCCCTCTCGGATTTGTTCGTCCAAATTCCGATGGTCCCATTATGGTTTTCTCCATTTTGAGAAACCTGTATGGTAGATTTCCCCCACTCAAGATAAGGGTCAAACCTGAACCATTTGCGAAAGATCATTTGATTTCAAAAGCTATTTCAGTCTCAGCAATGAGACGCCCAATTTCTTTCCCTTTTTCAAAGCTTTAGGGACTCTATATTTCCTCTTTTCGCAAAAATCCCTTTCGGATTTGTTCGTCCAAATTCCGAAGATCCCATCATGCTTTCTCCTTTTTTGAGAAACCCGTATGGTAGATTTCCTATTCAGACTAACAGTTAACCCGGAACCTCTCTTCACGAGGTATCTTCCTTGCAGGTTTGGGTTAAACCTGAGTCACGTTCCAATAAGATTCCTCATTTTTGACGAGATGTTTTCTTCCAGTCCCACCATGGTTCTTCCCATCAAGGAACCCATGCTTCATATATTCCTCCAAGAAAGGATCATACTCGAGCTTCATTTTCACAAGGTCTTTTCCAAAACGTCCCATCAAAGTACTCATGTATTCCTTTCCCCATGTCCAAATTCATTTTTTGATATATCTTCGTCCCATCCAGGTTAAGGGCTAAACCTGAATCATTCCAATAATAGTATCTGGTCTCACCCATGAGACCTGATCAAAATTCTCATTTCCCCCACCATTTTGGAATTTCCATCTAAAAGTCCCATCACGATTTCCTCATTCCCTACTCAATCATATCATTTTCGAGGATTTCGTCCCCCCAAAACCATTCAGGATAAGGTTCTAAGCCTGAAGAGCCATATTTCCAAAATAATTCTTCCACACCCAGCTCAGACCTGCTGACTGGGGCATTTTCAAAATTTGGAGTGTTGTCTTTGCCACTAAGCTCAGCCCTCAACCGACTTAGTAGCAAAGAGGGGCACCTGTGAACACCCCAAATTTTTCAAAGTCTTGTAAAAATAACCCTTTTGCCCCTAACCTCGTTTTTATGAGAAAATCAAGTTATTTCTTCAGATTTCTGGATTAGATTCCACATTGACATATTCAAAATCAACTCCGGGTCTGAACCCAGTATTTTAAATCCAAATCTGAGCCCCGTTGTCCGATTTCCAAAATAAAAGCACAAAAATACGAAAAAAAAATGATTTTGAAAGGCTCGGGCGGCTCATCCGGCACTCTGTTGGATCCTCGACCCTATATTTCTCAATTCGAGGTTGTAAACCTCGAATATTTCTCAAAAATTCGGACATAAACCCATTTCTGAAGAAATTTTCTTAAAATAGTTTCTAAAATTCTCAGAAAAACTCCTTTTGTAAATATTTTACAAAAACATAAAAAAAAAATTAGTTTCAATCTTTGATTTCTTGTAAAGCTTTAGGATTTTATTCTAAAAAATACAAAAAATAGAAAAATAACATGAAAAACCAAAAAAAAATTGGGAAAAGTTACAAGAAAAACAAAGGATTTTTAAGCCTTGTGAAACAATTTTCTGAAAACCTCATTTGCATAACCATTTTTTTTAAAAGTTCCCTAAAAAGGAAGCCTCCTTTTGGAAAAAATAGAGAATTCCAACAACCCTCTCCCGCACGCCTCTTTCCTTCTCTCTCCACTGTTGATCTTCCAACAGCCTCCCCTCTCCTCAACCTTCGATCCTTAACAGCCTCCATTCTCGAACCATCCAAGCTCCCTTTAAGAAGAGACACCCCATCTCCTTGAGGGGATCGGATTTTTTTTTTTCTCTACCATCGGCTTTCAGATAACAAAACCACCCCCTACGCTCAACACTCACTCTCAGGCATCTCCCCCTTTTTCCCTCTGGTGTTGATCATCCACCCCTCTCTTAGCATCGCATACAACAATCCATCTTTCTACCTTCACCCCTCATCGACATCCTTTCATCACAAGACATCGAGGTCCCGGCAAGGAGAAGAAGAAGAACGCCTCCGCGAGACATTTTTCCTTGTAGTCGCCCATAAGAAAAGTCGATCCTCCGCACTTCTGGTAAGGCCAATATTCTTCTCTCTCTTCATTTCTTCTTAATTGATTTCTTTTTCTTCTGGTTTCTTTTTACATAAAATCCCATTAAAGTTTTCCTCTCCATTTATTTTGCCTCGTTAATGCACTATGGGTGGTGCTTGAGTTGCCTATGCAACGTCAAACTACCTCTGTGCAACAGTAATGGATCATTTGACCCAACACCCTCTTTTATATTCATCAAATTTCTCTTGTTGATATGCTATCATCTGTTGATACTCAATATTTTCTTTACTGCAACTTATGATTATGGTAGTATGTTATCCTTCCTTCGTATTTTAATGTGCTTCACACTTTGGAATTCTATCTTTTGCTGTTAGCAAATGGTCACCGTTTGAAACATCTCATTCACTAATACAATGCATTCCCTGTTTAATATACTCCAATTCCTGTGTTAAGTTATTCCTTCTATTTCGACCATCATTTTTCATCTTAATTTCTTTTTGCTTTGGTCTATGTTCATTTTGATTAAGGGTTAAAAAAAAAAATAGTTAGAATCTATGCAAATTTTGTTCGTATGGCACCCTGCGCTGATTGTGATTCCCCATATGCTACACTCTTCACCTCATATCTGTCGGTTGCCATGTTCTATGGAGTGATGGATTCCGTCATTTCCTGCTTTTTTTTTTTTTTATTAAATTTCCCTGCTGCATTTCCTTTCTGAGTATAACCCCACCCTGTTTGCGCCCTCCTGCGTTGTTGTTAACATCCTCAATGGAAATAATCCTGGAGCTGTGTGAACCATTGCTCAAGACTGGAAATAACAGCAGCACTAACCTTCATTAGTTAGTTCACGGTACACCCATCATTCCTTCTGGAGTTTTCTCTTTTTTATAATCTCTGATTTCTAGATAAAATAGGTATACTTGTTATGTTTTATATCACCTTACATCAATAGAATAGGTCGAATCTCAGTGATAACCAACCCTGAAGGGGGTCGTCTTTCGGTTAAAAGGCAAGAGCTATTCCTGTAATAGCTGCTTGCGCAAAGAATAAAGTTAGGTGTGGGCATTGGCTGACGTTCTCAATCTTCTAAAAGGGTATATATAATTCCTGTTGGTCCATCAAGAGCGTCTTCCGACAAAAAAAAAAAATGTCCCTTGATCATCAGGGGCAATTCCTGGAGATTAGATAGTGGTAACCACTGTGCTTCAGCTTGCTTGTTGATTGAATCGTGTGCCTATTTTGCTGCATGAGTCAAATTAATAATTACATTTGTATCATTCTGATCAGCGCGTTATATCCACATCATGTTTAGCTTTTACTTATTTTCCTTTTGTTTTGTGGGATGTCTGGTTCAGTCCCCATAAACCCATGTTTCTGGTATATTCTTTGTATAATGATGTGCCATGAGACCAGTTCTGCGTTGCATCCTTCCATAAGGGTAAGTTGCCAAAATTGACCCAACAAACTGGAATCATTTTGGTGAAGCTCATGAAATTCAAGAAATAGACCTAATGTGATAGGAAATTTTAGAAAATCATATTGAATGTATGTGGTCTGTCAAGAAGGAACCGTCAAAATAATTTGACAAAGTCCATGTACATTCGGATGATGGCCTGAAGAGGTATTTACAGATCCACTGTCCTATTCATGATTTAACATTTCTGTAGCGTGTCATTCATCAGTATTTAGTTGTTTAACATTTTCGGCAACTAGGTCAGACCTCATGATCAAAGATGTAGAATCAGGTAGATGGTAATCAGGCTATAGGATCAGAGTATTTCATAAACAACATTTTCTTTTTCTTTTGTTATAAAGCTTCCATTGTGAGGGATCAAGGATAAGAGGTTTTCAAAGCTAGAATGTATAGTTGATATCGTTAAAGCTTTAACTGATGTATGTCTTTTGAGTAAGGTTGAAATCGGCAAAGCAATAGAGCTATAGCAGGAGTGGTCTTCTTCAGGTCCCAAATTCCTTGCACGAGGGTATTCACAGGGGCCAGGTTTATCTGATACAGCTATGATGATCTTCTGTTTTCTTTATGATTGTCATAAGAGACCCTCATTCATGTATGGTCAGTTGTAGGCTTCTCTTTCCCTTACTGTAAAACTTTGTTTGCTGCTAAATTTTTTTTTTTACTTGGAATATAGAATAAAAAAAAAACATGATAGTATTAACTCAAAATTGCTAAATGTCAATGCATTGTAAATAGATCTGTTTAGACTCTGTACTTGGCTAAAATTTGTGGAAAAGAATTGTTTGTTATACATGTTTATCGCAAATCCCCTTTAGAAATATCTTTTCTAGACTGCATCATGAGATTTCAAAGTCATTAGTTTTTGGATTCATTTTTTTTTGTACCTCAGCCTACACCACCCTGCATGTTCCAATATAACTTCTTTGCTAACAATGACATTATAGCTTCTTGTACCCTCCTTCACAAATACATCCAGCCTTTCAACTAAGTTAATGAGCTATGTCATGGAGAAGATGGATTTAGTCGTCCCCTATGACCATTTTCCCATTTATGGGTTTGACCAAACCCTAACATCAGCATTTAAAGCTCTCTAGTCAGAGCTGTGTTTTCTCCTTCCTGCAGGCCTGTCTCCCAACACTCAGTATGGGAGGACGATATTGGTAAAAGAAAGATGTTTTCGAAAATGAATCCCCATTTCAGTCCTCATCCTGTACTTTGATAGGAGCATTTGGCAATTTGGCTACCTATGCACCATGAAGATCCCCATACCTCATTCGCCATGGAAATTGGCAGTTCATGATCATCGGTTCAAGGAGAAAAAGTCCTCTTATGAGAAACGGTTTCAATGGCAGAGTTTCAGCCATGGAAATCGGCAGTTACTTGTGCCATACAAGGTGTCCTTCGTTGTAAATCTGAGTTGGGGCTACTAAACATTTCTATGTAAAGATTCTCTTTCTCCTTCCTATTTAGCAGGAAATTATTTGAGGCAAGCTAGCTAAATCTGCATGACTTATTTTGTGTGTGATAAATTCTAAATCATTAATCATGTCTGTCTACCAACCGTACATAACTCTAAACATGTGTGCATCCACTTTTCCCCCTGTCATCTCCTTATAGTATGCATCCATCTACATTTTGCAATTGTTGTAGGCTCCATTATGCTTCCACATAACTACATGCCGCAGCATCATTGCCTCAAATTACAGCAATGCCTAGCATTGTTGTAGCATTATAGGCATATGTTTTCATCACTCTTTGTGTCATCCTATCATCCAGCTCCACCATTTGCAAACCACTAACTCATCTCATTTCTCAAGCCATATATATCCATATACATAAATACCTATATATATACCTATATAACCTGTATATATATATATATATATATATATATATATATATATATATATATATATATATATATATATGTATGAGTATCCTTCTCTCTGTCTTATAATTATTCATATGAACATTTTGTAGATAACCACACGATATGTGTAAAATTTTCTTTCTCATACTAACCCAGTTGTTTTGTAGGAAATATGTGAAAAAGGATATTCTTTGGTGTTGTAAATTTGATTCTACATGTTGTAATAGTTAGACTTTAATGAAAATTTACATTCCTTGCTTTAGGTAGAATGAATGAGCATTATAGAATATCATGAATTGTTTATTCCATGCATTTTTCCTTTATTTCTCAAAATCCCCACAATGGTGAAACACGAATGGCACGTGCACCATTTCGTAAGAGGTAAGTTAGTTCTAAGTTGATGATTTACATCAACGACCATAGTCGGGGTGTGAACAAAACTTAGAATTCTTATCTTTTACGAAATAACATTGGATCCACACTGGATCCACTTCCAAAATTCATCATATTTTTCTCAAAATATATTTTTTTTTCCTTTTATCAGAATTTAACTTAGGATTAACTCGAAACATATACCAATGGCCATAGTCAGGGTATATTGAGGGTTGATTTCATTTTAAATTCTATAAAAGCACTAAAAATGTATTTTATTCTTCTTTTGAATTTAAATATAGATTATCATATAATACATTCAATGACCATAGTCAAGGATGTATTATATTTTCAATCTTATTTTTAATTCATTTAAAGAATGAAATAGCTTTTCAAAATCCAATTTCAAACTTATTCAAATTCATTCATCATATAGGGCAGAATTGCATCATATTTTTCAAAATTCTTTCAAAAATCCAAGTGATTTTGAACATCTCTTCTATTTCAAAAATCCAAAACCTACCTCAATTTCATAGTCCAATTTGACTTTGAAATTTCAAAATCATTTCATATTCAAACTTCAAATTTCCAAACTCAATTCAAAACTCAATTTCAAAGTTCAAATTAACTTTGAAGTTGCTAAATTCATCTTCTGATTCAGTTTTAAATCAAAGTTGAGATTAACTTTGAATCTCAAATCTTCTCAAGTTCAAATCTGGATCTTCAAAAACCCAGATCATCTTTAAAAGTCCTATTTGGATTTCTCAAAACCCAAATCCAAAATCCTAGTCTCAACTTGGATCCAGATTTCCAAGTATAAAACTCCATTCCACTTTGGATCTCTAATCACGGATCCAAATTCCATTTAGGATTCAAATCCTTATTCTACTCTGGATCTCCCATCACAGATCCGAATTCCATTTAGGGTTCAAACCCTTATTTCACTTTGGATCTCCAATCACAGATCCAAATTTCATTTAGGATCCAGATCCTCATTCTACCATTGGATCTCAGATTTAGATCCAATATCCAATTCTTAGGATCTAGACTCCAACCCTACATTGGATCTCAGACTTCAGATCCAAATCCATTTTAGGATCCAGATCCTCATTCTACCATTGGATCTCAGATTTAGATCCAAAATCCAATTCTTAGGATCTAGAATCCAACCCTACATTGGATCTCAGACTTCAGATCCAAATCCATTCTAGGATCCAGAACCCAATTCTATTTTGGATATCAGATTTCAAGATCCAATTCCATCTTAGAATCCAGAATCCAACCTTATTTTGGATCTCAAATTTCAGATCCAAATACCATCTCGTATTCCACGTCTTAAATCCAATTCCCTTCAAAAATTCCAAATCCAAAATTCCATTTAAATTCCAGTTCTTAAAGCCAATTCCATTTTATTCAAACCAAGTCCCTATTTCGGATCCTAAAAATCAACTCAAAACTCTATCCAGAACTTGGATTCGGATTTCATCTTGAAAATCCAACTTTTACAAATCTCATTTCTCAATTCCTTTTTCCCATATTCCCTTCTAAAATTCAACTTCAAAAATGGAATTCAATTCCATTCCAAATATTCATCCAAGTTCAAACATCTAAATTCAAAGTCCATTTATGACTTTGAAAATTTCCTTCATTCTCTTTTATTTCAAGACTTCAAGATC
Organism: Nuphar pumila; assembly: GCF_984573655.1. Lineage (NCBI taxonomy): Eukaryota > Viridiplantae > Streptophyta > Magnoliopsida > Nymphaeales > Nymphaeaceae > Nuphar > Nuphar pumila. The sequence continues at coordinate 56,338,155 of NC_143254.1, forward strand.
AATTTCCAAATGCCAGATTTATTTTCTCAAGCTCCTGATTATTCTAAAAACTTAGAACTTTAATCTTAAGTTCTAAGTTAGAAAACATTTCTTCACTTTATCAGATTCACTTGGAAATTCTTCAAAACATTTTCAAAAAGAGCATACATCTTTGCATTTGCACAAGCATGATTCATTGTGCATTTTAGACTTAGGATAAATACTTAGATAAATTCTTTGCAAAGCAAAAGGCACAAAATTCGACCCTTGGTTTGATTACCCCTGGTAAAGGCGCCAGGAACGGCCGAACCTCGTACCGACGAGCGGATCACGTCTCCTAGTTTTCCCGCAAATATTTTAAAAACGGAGGCGAGTTATTTCAAATATTTTCAAAATTAAGGTCAAGTGAGACCCGCAAAAGAGTTCCTCTCCTCTTCTCTTCTTTCTTTTCTCTTCTCTCTTTCTTTCCGTTCTTTTATCTTTTCTCCCTTCAAAAAGGAGGAAAATAAGAGGTTGGAAAGGAAAAGAGAAGGAAGAGAGAGAATAGTACGAGAGAAAAAATTTTGCGATGATCACAAAGACCTAGTCTGACTATAGTTAGTAGTAGTATAGATTAGTGCTATGGTCTTTCCCGACGGCATGAATGATGTGTTAGGGCCCCTTACGGATCCACTTCGAGGGAGGGGTTGACTCGGGGACAAAGATCTTGAGGACTGAGATGTGTGGGCCATATCTCATTGTAAACACCCCAAATTTTCATTCACCTCTCCAACATTTCCACCAAGCATCAGCATCCAGCCTCTGAAATCATCGGAGGGCAAAATTGTCATTTTCTGAGCCCGGACCTTACAAAAGTCTAAATTGCATCTGCAACTCTCAAAATTTCTCTATTTTTGGCTCAGATGTTCAAAATTTTATTCCTGACAGAAGACAGGAATCTCCAAGTCTTGGTTCAAGATTCTATTGCATAAGACATGGCATTGCATATCATTGCATGAGCATTTCATATCACTGCACTGCACATCATGTCATTTCGAGGTCCAGAACTCTCGATTTCAAAATTTTCAATCCAGATTAGAATTTCAACTCTTTTCAAAATTAATTTCAAAACCCTGGGTCTTCAAATTTATCAATTCTTCCCATTTTACCCCCAGGGCTCTGAATTTCAAAATATTTCCTCAGGAAAACGATCTGGATAGTTTTCAATATGGATTTTAGCCACTTCATCTCATATTTTGCCCTTTTGTCCGCTATTTCAACTATCATTCTTTTACAAAATCGCCCTACAGGGCCCAACTCTTTTAAAAAAAAATTGTTTTACCAATTAGCCCAGATTTTATGAAAATTCCAAAAAGAGGTTGTCTTGTCCTTATTTCAATAAAGAAGCAATGTGGGACCCACACTGAGGTGGTGTCACACAGGCCTTTCTTTTAAAAAAACTGAACTTTGAAAAACCCAAAAATATAGGAGCCTTGTCCCCTGGATTGGCGCCACTTGTCTTTTTTCTCTCCTCCCATTTATCTGCCAAGTGTCAGTGTGGGGCTACCTTAAGAAGCCACCATATACCATTAGACATTCTCTTCATTCCATGCCACATATCAGTGTCCACCATCTTCGCCCTATGCCATGTGTCATTCCAAAGTCATCATGAGATGCCAAGTGTCATATGTTGTCCTGTTCAGAAAAAGTAAAGTTTATCTCCCCTGAGGTGGCGCCAATGGAAGTGTGTCTCCTACAGAGGACACGTGCCATTCTCTGCTCTTCTTAGAAAAAGCAAATGACATGTGTCATTCTCTGCTCTTCTTAGAAAAAGCAAATGACACATGTCATTTCCTGCTCTCTTCAGAAAAAGCTGGAATTCAGATATTCAAATCCTTCCAGAGGTGGCGAAAATCCTGAACTTCACCTTTTCCACTCTGTCTAAGATGGCGCCACATGGCTTGGACCTCCTTATCTTCCCTCTGCCACGTGTCATTCTCTGCTTCTTTCAGAAAAAGCAGATGACACATGTCTTCTCCTACCTTTTCTCAGAAAAGTAGATGACACATGTCATTTCTAGCTTCCTTCAGAAAAAGTAGAGGACACATGTCACTCGTGGCTTTCTTCAAAAAAAGCAACCATTCAAAAATCTTTAGACAAGGCCTAGGTGGCACAAATCCTGAACTCTACTTTTTCCATCTGGTCTGAGATGGCTCCACATGTTCTTGATCCTCCCAACTGCCACATGGCATTGTAGGAGCCACCCTGAGGTGGCGCCACATGTCCACCCTCCATTCCTTCAGGGCCAACCCCCATTTGAAATTCAAATCTCCTTCTGAGGTGGCGCCATTTGAGAAAACTCCTCCAAACAGCTGACACTTGTCTGCCACATGTTCAGACCTCCCTGCATCAGAAAAAGTAGAAAAGCCCCCCTCTGAGGTGGCGCATTCTGCTTCTTCCAGTCCTGTTCTTCTGCCACATGGCAGTGTGGAACCACCCTAAGGTGGCGCCACATGTCAGCCTCTCCTTTCCTGCAGAAAAAGTAGAATTTGAATTCCACTGAGGTGACATAGTCTGCTTCTTCCACTCCTGTCCTTCTGACATGTGTCAAGAGCTCCCAGAGGTAGCGCCACATGGCATGCTCCTACTATTTCCAACTTTACACCTCAAACCTCCTTTTGAGGTGGCGCCATTCCAGAGCCCCACTTGGCTTCACTTCTTTTATTTATTTTATTTTTTTATAAAACTAGCCCCGTGAGGTGGCGCCATTTGAGAAGCTTCAGAAAAGCCAAATTTTGAATTTCAAACTCCCAGATAGCACCCCTTGAGGTGGCGCAATTTAGGAGCCTCCTGCAGAGAAAATCAAGCAGACCCCAAATTTTGAAAATTTTCAAGTTCTGCTGAGGTGTCTCACCCACAAAATTTCCCATTTTATTTTCTCAAAAAATCAAAATAGCACCCCTGAGATGACGCCACATGGAGGGTTCAGATTGAGCCTGTTTGAAATTCAAAATTTTCAAAAAATTCTACAAATACCAGGGCTCACGCCCAGCCTAGAGGATCGAATTTTGAACTCCAATTTGAGACTCCAATTCTGATTTTGAAATCCATCCTAGGTCCCCTCTAGAACTCACTTGTGTTCCTTGGAATTCACGCCCCCTTGGGCTCAGTGGAGAAGGTGCAGTGAAGTACCTATATTGCTCGTGCTGTGGCCAACTCGATTCAAGCGTAGGTCGATCTTGGTGAATCATCCGAAGCCCGGATCGAAGGACGAATGAAGCCCTTGGTAGCAGTCCCTTTCAAGAGTTTCAAAGTTGCGTAACAAATCAAGGTGCACCTCTTTTCCTCTTGATTTCATATCATGATTTGATTCAGGTGTCGTTTGAAGAAAGGGCTCATCCGAGGGATGGATTGAGCTATTCTCATAAAACGACATATATAAAAATACATAACTATGCTTCCTTGATGATTTTTAGCATTCATGCATTTAACTAGATTTAATTTGTATTTTATTTCATTAATTTAGCATGTTTTATAGGTTAATTAGGTTTAATTAAGCATTTATTTTAATTCTGCTCAATTTCAGTAGCTCTCTGTTTTTGTCAGTCAGTCCACACGTCATTTCATGCATTTATTTTTCATTAAAAATTCTAAAAAAATCATGGAATGCGCCCTTAGGTGTCCCTAGAAATGTGCCAAAAATTAGGAGAGATTTGAATTCGTTTACTGTGGTAAACATTCAAAAAGGTGAGTCGGGTTTTATTACCCGGGATGCATTTTAAAATGTCTTTTCCGACTTGTAAAATTGAGATCTCCCTCATGGAAGATTCGATTTTCAATCCAAAAGATGTTATGAGCTCCGAAGGATGTCTAGTTTTTAAACTGATTTTCTCAGATGTTTCTGATTTTTTTTAATGTCTGAAAAAAATCCTAGAGTGAGGGACATGTGTCAGAGCTTGATTTGGGCCTCGGAGACTTTGGGTCGACTTAAGGCTATAGGTTCTCTCTGGGTATTGCTTCAAATCCGAATCTGTAAAAAGAGAATGTCATGTTAGGGATGTCCCTTGTTTTCATTTAAAAGCCTGTGATTTTTAGAACAGTAGTGATATCTGTTTCGGATTTTTCTTGTCAGTCACCTGTTTGGTCACATTTGTCTGTTCTGTCGATTTAGGAATGAAAAGTTATATTTTTATCCAGGTTTATGTCAATCAAATACCAAAGTCATGAACATGAAAGTTGTTCTTGTAAATGTCGTGAGTCGCTCTGCAAAATATCAGAAATTTTCATTGAAGTTTTCTGTTTTTTAGCATTTTATATTAGATTAGGTTGATTTTACCTTTGTCAGAACCAAATCCCTGTTACCGAACTCACCATGGCTCAAATCCTGAGGCTGTAAAAACCAAAAATGTTCCATTTCGGGTCCTTTAGCAGTCTAAAAAATATCAGAAGTTTTTATGGTGTACATTTTGTATTATCATATTAAGCATTGCATTTGGTTTGGGTCTGTAGGCGAAATCCACCCTTTTTAGGATTTTCTTCAAATTTTAGCATTTAAATCATATCATTTCGTGAGTTTTAGCATTCTAGGCTGTTTATCAGAGTAGAAAGATGCTTCATACCGAATTTGGTGTAATTTGGAATCCATTTGAGGTTCGGTTTAGTCATATCATCAAAACAGAGCCCCGCGGGACCCGGATCCAAGCGAAAAACAAGCGAAATTCGTTAGTTTGGATAAATTGCAAAATGTCAAATTCTGATTTTACAGTCCTAAGGTGTTTAACAACATGTCATAATGTCTCATACTGCATTTTATCATCATTTGATTCAATTTGAATTTCAAAATCTCAATTTTACCAAGTTTTCCTTCAAAAAAATCCTGATTTTAAAGGTATAACTTTAATATTAGGGGTATTTTGATAATTTTGACCACCATTTCGAATTTCAAACTATTTTCTACTGAATTTGTTGCATTTTCATCATTTCAAATATCAAGGAAGCATGAGAATATGGTTTATATCCAATTAAGTCCAATAAATTCGTAATATTATTGGAAAATCTTGGAAAAACCCACATATTTGAGCTAACCTTATTTCAAGTTTGGCAGAGACATTCAAAAGAAGGAGCTGAAGTCTGCAATTTCCATTTATTTCATTTATTTAGTGATGTAATAATGTAAATTTTGGAATAAGAGATTTAATTTTCTGCTTAGACTAGGATCATATCATATAGTTTGAATTTATGCAATATCCTGTTTATATGATTCATGCATTTTATTTCAAAAGCACTATGGATGTACACGAATGACATGTGCACCAACTCTTAGGGAGTTGATGAACTCGGTGGAGTCCATATTTACGGCCCTAGTCGGAATATGGACGAGACCCAGATCCATCATCTTTCTACCAGTCACATTGAGCCTACACTCTTAGGCTATCTTAAAATGCACATCATATTTCTAATATTTTCAAAGTATTGTGCATTAAATCAATTAAACTCTGAACATGTTCATGGCCACAATCAGAATATGTGAAGGATTTATTTTGACTTAATACACATTTTTCCAACAAATTTCTTAGAAAATCTTTCAAAGTGCATTCATTCACTCATATCATTTGCATCATGAAATCATTGGTTTTCTCATGATTTTCTTAAGAAAATTTCATTCTCAAGAAATCGATTTCTCAAGAAACTCTGAGGATTTTCCAAAATCGGTTTTCCCAAGCCAAGTTTTCCACAGTTTTCCATGGAAAAGGTTATTTTCTCTAGATTTTCAAAAGAAGTCTCTCACCTTTCTCAAAGGTCAAAATCAATTTCCAAGTGTTTCAAGGCTAAGATTCTCAGGATTTCAGTTTCCTGAGTTTCAGTTTTCCTTCCGCAAAGAATTTTCCAATGAATTTCAACCATTTTCCAAAGAAAACTTTCAAAACTTGAGGCTTTTCCTGACAAGCATTTTCCCTTCAAATGTTTACCCTTTTCTCAAGAATTCTTTCCATTTTCTCAGGATTTTCATCCATTCATGATTTTCCCACACCTTTATGAACTTTCTCGTGATTTCCAAAACCCATTTCATCTGAGTTTTCTGAGAAATTGACCTTTTCTCTGAGAAATATCTTTCAACTTCAAAGGTTTTATGAGCATACATCATGTTTTCCAACTTACATTTTCCAAAATCTCATAGCACATGCCTGAATTCTCTGTGCATTTAGGATAGAACATAATTTCGATAATTTAACTAAGTCAAGCATAGTTTTGGTCCTTGGTTCGATTACCTCTGTTAAAGGCGGCAGGAACGGTCTAACCTCGTACCGACAGGTTGAGCCCCATCCCATGGATTTTCCTGCAATTTTCAAAAACGGAGGCGAGTATTTCAAAACAATTTCCAAAATCCGGTCAAGTTTGAATCGCGAAAGCGTTTCCCTCTTTCTCTTCCATAAGGAAGGGAAGACGGAAAAAATTTTGCGATGATAACAGGTTTGGTGACCGTGATGGGACTTGTTCATGCCTGATCAGAATTGTGCTTGACTTAGTTCAATTATCGAAATTATATTCACAAAATGTCAGTTCTTTACTTTTTATATCATGTGAACCTAGTGAAATTCCACTAGAGGGGGGTGAATAGTGAAATACGATGCAGATCGATAAAATAAAATATAAGGCAATAAGGCACAACACAATAAACACAGGATTTATACTGGTTCGGCCGAGTTACTGACCTACATCCAGTCCCCAAGTAAAACACTTGAGCCTTCCACTATAACATCCGAGTCACCGGATAAATAGTACAACACCCTCTTCTTCAGAGGTCTACTTCTCTCAACAGAGAAGGGAAACACCCTCTTCCCAAGAGGTCTACTTCTCTCAACAGAGAAGGGAAACACCCTCTTTCACAGAGGTCTACTTCTCTCAACAGAGAAGGGATACAACAGAGATCAGAAAGTTACAACACTTTCCTATAGAACCTTCAGAATGATATGCAGAGTATGAATGCACGTATGAAGATTCTCAGAATGATCTTTTTCTTTTCTTACACACTCTTGTATTTTTCTGAGAGCTTTTCTTGACTTTTTCTCTTTCTTTTTCTCTTTCTTTTTCTAAGCTCTTTTCTCAGAGTGTCAAGCAGGAATTTTTCTCGTTGAAAGCTTGCTTGTATTTTCACACTGTTCTGTTTGTATATATAGTCTTTAGAAAACTAGTCGTTGTCTTTTTGAAATGATTGTCCTTTTGGGATATGAGAAGTCAGGTCATTTCAAAAACAACTTAGTGTGAAAAGATAAGTGTACTATATTGCTTTTTCAAAAAGTCTTCTTTCCATACGAAGCATTTTTGGAGTACACTATTCGTTGGTGTATTTAAAATGAGTTATTCTTTGTATTAGGTCTTTTCTCATAATAAATGTTCTGTAGTATTTTTGAACGTTGAAGTGTAGTTTTGTCTTTATTCTAATTAATGATTTGAGGTACATAAGTACTTCTTTACTTTAAATGACTGTAAGTACAATGAGTGCTTTGAGATATTTATTTGTACATAGTCATGTTAAGTGTTTTCTTTATGTTGTGGTTTTCAAAGTCTTCAGAGAGAATGAGGACTACAAGAAAGTCGACATTCTTTGAGAAGGATATTAACAAGGATTTCTTACAGGAGGTATTTAATGCTTGTACAAGGAGAATGATGACTTCAAGTAAGTCGACATTCTATGGTTTTGTAAAAAGGTAACTAGAGTCTTTTCAAAACATATTATATTTATATTTTATGTTTATGAGTAAGTCGACATTCTATGGGTTTGTAAAAAAGTAACTAAAGTCTTTTCAACATATATTATATTTGTATTTAATGTTTATGAGTAAGTCGACATTCTATGGGTTTGTAAAAAAGTAACTAAAGTCTTTTCAACATATATTATATTTGTATTTAATGTTTATGAGTAAGTCGACATTCTATGGGTTTGTAAAAAAGTAACTAAAGTCTTTTCAACATATATTATATTTGTATTTAATGTTTATGAGTAAGTCGACATTCTTGAGTGTGGGTTTTATTTATAAATAAATAGACATTTCTCAAATGCTTTTGAGGTGGCATTTAATGCTTAAAGAAATAAATGGTTATTTCTTATTTTAATAAAATAATATTTATTTTCTCAAATCGTCAATTCTAAAATGAATGGTTGTGAAGTACACTAAATGCTTGGGTAATACTTATATTACAAATAGTCATTTCTCAAATAAATGCTTGTGTATTATCTTTTCATAATTTGTCTTTTCTTACATAAATGTTTATGTATTATGAACCAAAATTTCTTACGTAAATGTTTGTGTATTATGAACTAATGCATTTTGTCTTTTCTTACATAAATGCTTATGTATTATGAACCAATACATCTTTTCACATTTTGTCTTTTCTTCATAAATGCATGTTAGAAGGTACAATTAATGCTTTTGAAATCATGAGCTATTATATCATGTCAAAATGTTTTTTTCATAAATGCTTGTAAGAAAGTACAATTAATGCTTTTGAAATCATGAGTTATTATATCTTGTCAAAATGTCTTTTTCATAAATGCTTGTAGGAAGTACAATGATTTGTTTCAAAAAGGTGATTTTGAAATGCTACAATATACATAACGTATCCTTTTATGAAAGCTTAACTTTTTGTAAATAAATGGCTTGTATGATTTCAAAGCATATAGTCTAATATGAAATATGCATGCTTCTGAAGGTTCTGTTACATATGACTCTAAAGAAGAAAAAAGTCTTCATCTTGAGGAAGCCGATCTTCTTGGATAATCTTTATGAATGTATGGCCCATCAAGCTTTTTCTTCAAAGTAGTATGATTGCATCAAATAGTTGCACTTGATCAAGTTGTCTTCACTCTTCTTAAGTGAAATAACCTTGCATCAAATACTCGTTAAATACATAGCACATCATATCCAGTCATAATATAACATATTCAGTTTCACATATGAAAGCATATCATATTTATCATATCTCATGAAAGCATATCATGTATTTATCATGTATCATATATATGCATCATGAAAGCATATCATATTTATCATGTATCATCAAAACATAGTTTCTCAACATTCTCCCCCTTTTTGATGATGACAATATATGCTCCCCCTGTCACTAAGCCATATATATTATGATGATTTAAATATGATATCAGAAATAAAAAATGCATAGAAATAGTAATCATAAAAAAATACCAAAATTAACATAAAAAAGTTTGTGTATGCTTCATGTGTATGAGATAAAGTGTTAAACGTTTTTCTCCTACATAGGAGAGGTAAGTTTTCTCTCCCCCTTTGTCATTGACAAAAAGGAGGGATCAGAGTCGAAGAGTTAATATTATAGACCAGGTTGAAGTAAGTTGAAGACAACAAGTCAAGAAATGAATTTCAAATAATACATGGGGTGATCCATTGTTTTGAGACAGAGTAAAGAAGGAAGTGAGCTCAATTCATGTGAGAGAGATGAATAGAGATAAATAAATGTCATGATTGCTTATTTAATATAGAAATAGTTTTTATGGAAATAGGTCATAGGGTGATCATGTGATGTGTACTTTGAAAGATATGACATTTTTGAAAGAAAAGAATGACTTAAAAAAAATGTGTCATGATTAATGTGTTTTCATATTTGTAATTTTTGTGAGTATACGTAAATATGAGAAGGACACACTTTGACTTTGAATAGTGGTAAGAGAGATGATGAGACAAAAAGATATTCATGAGTGAAGAGTAATAATTGCTTATATAAGAAGTGTTTTTATGGATATACATGAAAGGAGTAAAAGTAGACATAAAGAAGGGTGATATGAATTTGTAGAGAGATAAGAGTGGTCATAATGTACAACAAACACTGGATGTATGACATAAAGTAAAGTTATGATTGATAGGAATTGATGTTTTGCTTGAAGGACATAGTTTTTGAAAAAGATAAATTGTAAGAGGTCAAAGATCACATATGGAGTCTCACTTCGTATGAGATAGAGAGAGAAAAAAAGTGGTACTAATAGTACTTATGAGAATAAAAAAAAATGAAAGACAAGTTTTTGGAATAATTTTTCATAAAAGGTGTGAAAGATGAAAGGACGATAATAGATTGTACTGAGGATATGATATAACAGATGATGTAGTAAGATTTTACGTGAAATATGACAGCTTGATTTTGAAAAAGGTGGTGAAGAAAATAAGAAGGATAAACATTCGATTTATTTAACATAAAGTTTAGTGAAGTGTCTTGATAGGAGGAAAGGAAGTCATGAAAAGGGATATATCACTTGAAAAAATAACATAAGTGAGGAACACAATATCATGTTGAATCTCGGATAGCTTATCGTAAGAGAGGTTTTCACAAGAAGACAAAAGTGATAAAAGGTGTTATGAGATGAGTGATGTGAACAGAGTCATGATAGCTTTACTTAATATTATTTTTTCTTATGGATATGAGTGAAAAGGAAATAGGAGAAGGAGTTATTATTGATGTGTACTTGAAAGATGACAAGTTGAAAGACATAAAGAATGTGTCATGATGAATGTGTTTTTATGAGTGTTTAGAGTATACGTGAATATAGTTTGAAAACATGATCAGGAAATTGTTCATTTTTAAAACCTGGAGGTTGTTTTATATAAACTTGTTCATTTATAAAACCATTTAGAAAAGTACTTTTAACATTCATTTGATATAGTTTAAAATCCATATAGCTTGCATATGCTAAAAACATTCTTATAGATTCAAGTCTAGCAACAGGAGCAAATGTTCTTTGATGATCATCTTTATTAGATTCAGCTGAGTTATCTAAAAGAAAATTTGTACTTTCAAGATCATCATCATTAGTCTTATTATGAACAGATTGACCAATAGACTCATTAAAACTGACATGCATAGATTCTTCAATAGTATTAGTACTCTTATTGAAATATAGCATGCAGTATTAACAGCTTCAGCCCAAAAATATTTAGCAAGATTGTTATGTTGAAGCATAGTTCTGGCAGATTCTTGAGGGATTCTATTCTTTCTTTCTACTACACCATTTTGAGGTGCAGCTCTAGGAAAGGCAAAGTTATGTGAAATACCATGCAAGTTACAAAAAAAAGGTCATTATCAAATTCTCCTCCATGGTCACTACGAATTTTAACAATTGAAGAGGATTTTTCATATTGTAATTTTTTCATAAAATTTCAATTTCACAAAACGTATTACTTTTGTTTTTCAAAAATATTACCCAAGTGAATCTTGAGTAATCATCAATAATGACAAAAGCATATTTATTATGATTAAGACAAGCATCACAAAAAAAATAGTCTCTTTTAAATGGTATTTTAGGTAACCCACGAACCAAGTTATTTTTAGCCATTTTAGAGATATATTTAAAGTTAACATGACTCATTCTCATATGCCATAAATTTTGAGAGTCATTATTTGCTTATGAGACAATGTTCAATAATATTATTCATATACATTATTTTTCTTTATACCTTTTAAAACAATATTTTCGTTTGTGTCCACTATGAGGCATGCATCATGTTTAAAACATACATTATATCCTATGTCACACATTTGACTGATGCTTAAGAGATTATGTTTTAAACCTTTAACAAGGAGAACGTCTTTGATAAGAGGTTTATCGATATTACCAATATTGCCAGTACCAATTATCAAACCTTTGTTGTTATCTCCAAAGGTGACGGTTCCTCCTTCTTTTTGATGAAGAACAGCAAAAAGATCTGGATGTCCTATCATATGTTTTGAACATCCACTATCTAATATCCATCTGTTCTTCTTTTTCAATACCTACAATAGATCAAGTAGAAACTCTTTTTGGTACCCGATCGGGTCCCTTTTTGTTAGATTTTGGAACCCATATCCATTTTGATTTGGGTTTATCAATAATCTTAGAGGAGTACAAGGAATTAAAATTAAGATTATAATACTCCTTTTTAGGTTCAAAAGAACATTTGACAAAAGTGGTCTTTTGATTCATACAAGAAGGTTTGCTGAAATGAGAGTAACCAATACCATTCTTGTAAAAAGAGAATTTTTGAGAGGATAGGAGTTTATCCAAGTTCTCTTTTCCCTTGGTAAATTTGAAAACCGTTTTCATAAGGTTTCCAGTTTTACTTTTTAATTCTGAAATTTCTACTTGAAGATTTTTAGTCATGGAACTAGTAGAAGAGATTTCAGAAGTAAGCATAAAATTTTTCTTTTTCAACTCAGAATTTTCAATACTGAGTTTTTCATTTTTCTGGGAAAGCTCTAAATTTTCAGATTTTAAAACTTTATTTTTGAGACTCATTTTTCTAGATTCTTCAAATAGTTCTTGAAAAGCATCTAGAAGTTCTTGAAAGGAAAAGTCAGAAATTTCACTTACAGAGCTTTCATTTACCATGAAGCACATGTTTGCAGTTTCGGCTTCATCATCACTTGACTCTTCACTGGTGGATGGTTCTGAATCATCCCATTGAGCATGGAGAGTCTTCTTCTTGAAGAACCTTTTCTTTGGTTCCTCGACTTTCGATCTTCTCATTAGTAGAGTACAGTCACGTTTTACGTGACCTGACTTATTGCATTGATAGCACATGGTGTCTTCTTTAGAATCCTGCTTTTCTTTGAGTATTTTGGAAAACCTGTCCTTTCTCATGAAGCCTTGGAAACTTCGGGTAAGAAGAGCAATTTCAGAATCTTTTTCTGAATCATCATCCTCTGAGAGAGTTGGGAAGGCAAGATTTTTCTCTGTAGGTTGTTCTTCTTCCCTTCTTTCCTTCATATGAACTTCATAGGCCATAAGATTGCCTATTAAGTCATCGAGAGTAAGCTTGGAAAGATCTTGGGCTTCTTCTATAGCTGTAGTCTTTTTATCCCAATCAGTTGTGAGAGATCTCAAGATCTTTTTTACTTTATCAGTCTGGGAATGAGTTTCTCCCAGAGATTTAAGATCATTGGTGATATTGGTGAATCTAGTGAACATTTCAGTAATGGTTTCATCTTTGATCATCTTGAAAAGATCGTATTTTCGAACCAATGATGAGATCTTAGCTTCTTTTACTCTGTTTGTTCCCTCATGAATAACTTCCAGAGAATGCCAAATATCATGAGCAGAATCACAAATGGATATTTTGTTAAATTCATTTTGGTCTATGGCACAATATAGAGCATTCATGGCTTTTGCATTTAAGTTTGCCATTTTTCTTTCTTCATCAGTCCATGAAGAGTAGTCTGATGTAGGAGAAGAATATGGACATTCTACAATTTTCCATACAGCAAAATCTACAGACTTAAGAAATATGGTCATTCTACATTTCCAATAGCCATAGTTAGTGCCATTAAAAAAAGGAGGGCGAGATGAGTGTTGACCTTCAATATCACGAGCATAAGAAGTTGATGCCATTTTTATGCCGGAAGACTTGTTATGTCGAAACCAGCAAAACCTGCTCTGATACCAAATGAAATTCCACTAGAGGGGGGGTGAATAGTGAAATACGATGCAGATCGATAAAATAAAATATAAGGCAATAAGGCACAACACAATAAACACAGGATTTATACTGGTTCGGCCGAGTTACTGACCTACATCCAGTCCCCAAGTAAAACACTTGAGCCTTCCACTATAACATCCGAGTCACCGGATAAATAGTACAACACCCTCTTCCTCAAAGGTCTACTTCTCTCAACAGAGAAGGGAAACACCCTCTTCCCAAGAGGTCTACTTCTCTCAACAGAGAAGGGAAACACCCTCTTTCACAGAGGTCTACTTCTCTCAACAGAGAAGGGATACAACAGAGATCAGAAAGTTACAACACTTTCCTATAGAACCTTTAGAATGATATGCAGAGTATGAATGCACGTATGAAGATTCTCAGAATGATCTTTTTCTTTTCTTACACACTCTTGTATTTTTCTGAGAGCTTTTCTTGACTTTTTCTCTTTCTTTTTCTCTTTCTTTTTCTAAGCTCTTTTCTCAGAGTGTCAAGCAGGAATTTTTCTCGTTGAAAGCTTGCTTGTATTTTCACACTGTTCTGTTTGTATATATAGTCTTTAGAAAACTAGTCGTTGTCTTTTTGAAATGATTGTCCTTTTGGGATATGAGAAGTCAGGTCATTTCAAAAACAACTTAGTGTGAAAAGATAAGTGTACTATATTGCTTTTTCAAAAAGTCTTCTTTCCATACGAAGCATTTTTGGAGTACACTATTCGTTGGTGTATTTAGAATGAGTTATTCTTTGTATTAGGTCTTTTCTCATAATAAATGTTCTGTAGTATTTTTGAACGTTGAAGTGTATTTTTGTTTTTATTCTAATTAATGATTTGAGGTACATAAGTACTTCTTTACTTTAAATGAGTGTAAGTACAATGAGTGCTTTGAGATATTTATTTGTACATAGTCATGTTAAGTGTTTTCTTTATGTTGTGGTTTTCAAAGTCTTCAGAGAGAATGAGGACTACAAGAAAGTCGACATTCTTTGAGAAGGATATTAACAAGGATTTCTTACAGGAGGTATTTAATGCTTGTACAAGGAGAATGATGACTTCAAGTAAGTCGATATTCTATGGTTTTGTAAAAAGGTAACTAGAGTCTTTTCAAAACATATTATATTTATATTTTATGTTTATGAGTAAGTCGACATTCTATGGGTTTGTAAAAAAGTAACTAAAGTCTTTTCAACATATATTATATTTGTATTTAATGTTTATGAGTAAGTCGACATTCTATGGGTTTGTAAAAAAGTAACTAAAGTCTTTTCAACATATATTATATTTGTATTTAATGTTTATGAGTAAGTCGACATTCTATGGGTTTGTAAAAAAGTAACTAAAGTCTTTTCAACATATATTATATTTGTATTTAATGTTTATGAGTAAGTCGACATTCTTGAGTGTGGGTTTTATTTATAAATAAATAGACATTTCTCAAATGCTTTTGAGGTGGCATTTAATGCTTAAAGAAATAAATGGTTATTTCTTATTTTAATAAAATAATATTTATTTTCTCAAATCGTCAATTCTAAAATGAATGGTTGTGAAGTACACTAAATGCTTGAGTAATACTTATACTACAAATAGTCATTTCTCAAATAAATGTTTGTGTATTATCTTTTCATAATTTGTCTTTTCTTACATAAATGTTTATGTATTATGAACCAAAATTTCTTACGTAAATGTTTGTGTATTATGAACTAATGCATTTTGTCTTTTCTTACATAAATGCTTATGTATTATGAACCAATACATCTTTTCACATTTTGTCTTTTCTTCATAAATGCATGTTAGAAGGTACAATTAATGCTTTTGAAATCATGAGCTATTATATCATGTCAAAATGTCTTTTTCATAAATGCTTGTAAGAAAGTACAATTAATGCTTTTGAAATCATGAGTTATTATATCTTGTCAAAATGTCTTTTTCATAAATGCTTGTAGGAAGTACAATGATTTGTTTCAAAAAGGTGATTTTGAAATGCTACAATATACATAACGTATCCTTTTATGAAAGCTTAACTTTTTGTAAATAAATGGCTTGTATGATTTCAAAGCATATAGTCTAATATGAAATATGCATGCTTCTGAAGGTTCTGTTACATATGACTCTAAAGAAGAAAAAAGTCTTCATCTTGAGGAAGCCGATCTTCTTGGATAATCTTTATGAATGTATGTCCCATCAAGCTTTTTCTTCAAAGTAGTATGATTGCATCAAATAGTTGCACTTGATCAAGTTGTCTTCACTCTTCTTAAGTGAAATAACCTTGCATCAAATACTCGTTAAATACATAGCACATCATATCCAGTCATAATATAACATATTCAGTTTCACATATGAAAGCATATCATATTTATCATATCTCATGAAAGCATATCATGTATTTATCATGTATCATATATATGCATCATAAAAGCATATCATATTTATCATGTATCATCAAAACATAGTTTCTCAACACCTAGGAGCCTAGATTCTGACCTAGCTGACATTGACTCCATATAGCTTAGGCATGGTTTGGTAGGACCAGAATGAGGAGAAATTTTCATGCTCACATAGACTTAGGTCTAAATACAACTCTCTTCAATTTAGGATCTGAATGCAAACAATGTATGCTTCTTCAAAGTTTTCATAATCTATCTCTCTAGG